>NC_082712.1:125415119-125715119 GCF_030144855.1 Hypanus sabinus
TTCCCCACCCTGACCTCCTACCTCTTCTAAACTACCTATCACCTCCCCTTGGCAGTCCTTCTTCTTCCCTTTCTCTCATTACCCTCTCTCCTCTCCTATCGGATTCCTTCTGCTCCGGTCCTTTGCCTTTTCTACTCCTAGCTTCTTACTTCATCACCCTCCCCCACCCATCTGGCTTCACCTATCATCTTCTAGCTTGTCCTCCTTCCCCTTCACTCACCCTCTTATTCAGGCATCTGCCCCCTTCCTTTCCACTCACTGTGACATGAAGCTAATCCTGACCATAAATCCTCTGTTCAAACTTCCTACAGGGTCTGGTGACAGTGATAAATTCCATCACACTTTAAGTGTGTTTTTATGTACCGCGTGTTATACCACCACTATTTACATAACTTCTTTGCATTCTGCTTCTGATTATAAACATATGCAGCTTTACAGTATTCTGAAATGTTTAGCAGAAAACCCAGCCACATTCATCTTGGATCAAGTTAGGTTTGAAGTCTCTCCAGCAAACAAGTGATTAGTTCAGACTGCCTTTATCTTGCCTCAGTTGTTTTGAACTTTCACACAATTCCACTTCCCTTTGTCAGACGGGAACAATAGGACTGTGGCGAATTTAACAACTGCAAATGCCTTTCAACCAAATGAAACAAATAAATTAAAAAGATACATTTTAAGTGAACCACAGTAAGATTCTTACCTTTGCAGTCCTTTCATAGTAGTTTTTTTTAGATTCCAGCTTGTAATTCACTTCAAATAGTCATTATATATTGCCAAGGCACACTTTGATAATAGTGTAACTCACTTCTGGGGTCCATTTCTGTAAAGCATCTGAACCCTTCACTGAGACATCAGTTTGACTCATTCATGGGTAGGGACATAAACCACGGGGTTTCCCATTTGTAACTTGATCCTGGAGTTCCATACTTCTTATACTTAAGCCATTAGATCTCTTCAGTTAAATTTTACCCTGCACCATCACCGTGATACCCACAGTTCAAAGGTAAAACTCCTGAATACCTCGGAGTTTACTGCTGGTCATATTTTTTTCCCACAACACTGTTTATTTCCACATGAAAAGGTTCTGGCAAATTATACTTTAAGGAACCTAAAACAGGCAGAGGGAGATAGTAGACATCGGTGAATCATCATTGCTTTTATTTCTACAATGAGCTCAGTTCTTAAGCTTTGTGCTTTTACTGCTGTGTCACTGTTTAAATTAACTTTCGTAGAAGCCATAAGAATTATTCCAACATGCCATTATCATTCCTTTGTAATCGGAGTTTGGGATTTTATTTTGTGCAATTAAGAATTTTCCAATATAATATGATGGCACTGTATGACATGGCATTCTAGTTATTTATTTAAATATAAAATGATTAATTCTATTCTTCTTTTCCCCAGCCTCCAAAAGATTCTGAACCATTTTGGAATATGGAAGCAGGAATCTGCATGACCTCAGAATATCAGCAGCATCACAGGCACATGTCACTTGAGAGGCAAAATTCACAAGTAAAATACTAATTAAGCATAAATTATGCAAATTTATACAAGAAAGAACACAAATAGAATAAGAAAAAGTGAACTCCTTTGTATGACAAAGTAGTCAAATAGTGAAGAATATAAGCATTTGTGATCTCTGCACCTCCTTTGCTGTTGGCTGCCAGTCAGCCAGCACAGACAATGCTCCTATTGGGGCAAAGGTGATGAATGAAGCCAGCTTTCGAGGTCCTCAGCTACCTGCAGCTTCACTTTTTTTATTTTAGCACCTTCCCCCTTTCCTCCTCAGTCCTGAAGAAGGGGTCTTGGCCTGAAACATTGACTGTTTATTCACTTCCGTAGATGCTGCCTGCCCTGCTGAGTTCCTTCAGCATTTTTGTGTGAGTTGCCTTGGATTTCCAGCATCTGCAGACTTACTTGTGCTTATGATTTGTTCCTCCCGCTCTGCTCAGCTGCCTTCGACCTACTGGATTCACTCACTGGAGGGGCACTAATTCCAAACGTGAGCAAGCATATGCAGAACATGGGCTCTAAACTATATAATGCTCCAGCTTGATTAATTGCAAGGTTTGCCATTCTGCATTGACGCCAGCCTTTATTTTGGTGCTTTGATGGGGCTTTCCCCTTTGCCTCATTCTTTCACCTTCCTTTCCTTTCCCCTCCATTTTCCCCTCCTTCTCCCTATCCTCTTAAGCTCCTTCTACTGCTGTGAAGCTGTTGACAACTGCAACTCTAGCGGTAGACCCTCAGAGATCACAACAAGCTTATGGAGCCCTGCCTGCTCAGTTTCCAGGCTCTTCACTGGAAGTCCAGTCAGCAGAACTACTGCCTGAGCATACAAGAGGGCTGCTCCACTCAGTTTGCAAGTCACAATGCCCTGAGTGTAGTTTGACCTGGGGGTCAGGTAGCCCATGCAATCTCACACTCAACATTTAGTTCTCCTCTTCGTACTCTGCTCTTTTTCACTGGGGCACTGTGCCAATATCACTATCCTTGATGAGAGTTATTAACCTGTTGCAAGTTAGAAGTGGACATATTGTTTCATGCTAATGCTACTTCTGATCTGAAAGCTTGCATTACATGAGGCATTCGCTCAGTAAAATTAAAATTATTGTCTTCATGCAGAGTTAGAGCAATAGACATTGTGTGGGAATTAAATAATCTACATGGAATGACGTTGATCTTTGATATTGTATGAAAGCAGAGGTCCTTGAAAAGATTAGAGCATTCGCTTCTCACCAAAACCATGTATATCCTATCAGTTTGTAACACGTCAAGCACTATCAACATAGCTTCCTTTGTAAAAGCTTTCAGCAGCTGCTTTGTAACTTTGGTCTCTATCGTAGTCTGAACCAAACTATTTGCAACCTTGGTTCTTCTCTGACCCTGAGGTGGCTTCTGATCCCAACTTTTTCATAGTAATGGCTTATTTTCACTTCAGTTGAGTCTCTGATTTTGACCCTGTCACTGCGCACCTGAATCTGAGTGTTCAGTTGAGGCTTCTGTTAACCTTAGACTTAGATTTCCTATTGCCACAATAAGTCAACGGCAAACACAATCTCAATGTCTCTTCATACAGCTTTAGACCACCTGGGCAATACAAACACCTATGTCAGGACGCTGTTCATTGACTAAAGCTCAGCATTTAACACCATCATTCCCATAATCCTGATTGATAAGTTACAGAACGTGGGCCTCTCTACCTCCCTCTGCAATTGGATCCTTGACCTCCTAACCGGAAGACCACAACCTGTGCAGATTGGTGATAATAATGCCTCCTCACTAACGATCAACACGGGGACACCTCAGGGGTGTATGCTTAGCCCACTGCTCTACTCTCTCTATACTTATGACTCTGTGGCTAGGCATTGCTCAACTACCATCTATAAATTTGCTGATGATACAACCATTGTTGGTAGAATCTCAGATGGAGATGAGAGGACATACAGGAGCGAGATATACCAACTAGTGGAGTGGTGCCATCGCAACAACTTTGCCCTCAATGTCAGTAAGATGAAAGAGCTGATTGTGGACTTCAGGAAGGGTAAGACTAAGGAACACATCCCTCATAGAGGGATCAGAAGTGGAGAGAGTGAGCAGTTTCAAAAACTCAAGTATTTCCATAGATGTACTGTGGAGAGCATTCTGACAGGCTGCATCACTATCTGGAATGGGGGTGGGGGGGAGGGCTACTGCACAGGACCAAAATAAGCTGCAGAGGGTCAGAAATTTAGTTGGCTCCATCTTGGCTAGTAGCCTACAAAGTACCCAGGACATGCCCTTTTCTCACTGTTACCATCAGGTAGGAGGTACAGAAGCCTGAAGGCACACACTCAGTGATTCAGGAACAGCTTCTTCCCCTCTACCATTCAATTTCTAATTGGAAATTGAACCCCTGAACAGTACTTCACTTTTTTAAAATATATATTATTTCTGTTTTTGCAAGATTTTCAATCTATTCAATATATGTATACTGTAATTGATTGATTGATTTCATTGCATTGATGTATTGCATTGAGCTGCTGCTGCTAAGTTAACAAATTTCACGACACATGCCGGTGATAATAAACCTGATTCTGATTCTGCTGTTCTAAAATTCTGATTCCCAAAGGTTCTTCTCAACAAACCTGAGCTCAAACAAAACTCTGTACTAATCTGTTTCAATCACCACTATAATGTGCATTCACCCCCCCCCATACTAATTCATGATTGTTCAAAATAAAATCAAACTACACAGCAAGTCAGACAGCATCTGTGCAGAAAATAAATTTGGGTTCCAGGTGGATGGCCTCTCCTCATGTTTGTGTCAAAGAACTGCCATGGCCTTATTCTTTTCAATGATTTTAAGATCCTCCTGCCTACCATCCCCAAATTAAGGTCTTCTGTGCATTTTCACTCCTTTTGAAAGCTTATTACTCTATCTAATTCTTCTCGTTTCCTCTTATAAAATGTTTCTTAAACTGAATTCTTTAAGCTATGGACACGCTGTTGAAATCTGACTCTTGTTCAGTACCAGCTTTTAACTGAGGATTATAAAGTAGAGAGTACTATTCTATTATATGACTGTAAAGATACCATTAAATTTTGAATGCTACTGATGATATACGAATGAGAAGACATTTTAAAATTTCAGACAGGAACATGAACTCTGAGAAAAACCTTCATTAAAATTTCTTATTCCCATGAATTCTGATTTCCTGAAGTGCTTGTTTCTGTATTTTAGAAGCAGTCCATCATATTTGGTTGCCATTTGTGCATGGGGGAGGGGGGTTGATGTTTGTTGTTTTACTTGGAACAGTTGGTTCCAGGGTTCTTCTTTGTTTCACGCCTGCTGGGGCAAATTTCAGGGTTATATACTGGAATCATATTTTAGAAGCAGTCCATCATATTTGGTTGCCATTTGTGCATGGGGGAGGGGGGTTGATGTTTGTTGTTTTACTTGAAACAGTTGGTTCCAGGGTTCTTCTTTGTTTCACGCCTGCTGGGGCAAATTTCAGGGTTATATACTGGAATCATATTTTGATAATATACGCACTTTGAACCTTGGAAACATCTTATAATTGTGGATATATAATTCCATTTTTTATTGCTAGCCACTCGACAAAGCTTTTCAATTAAGAAAGCAGTGTGATTGTTTGAAGGAGCAAACCACTTAACACAGTAGAACTAATATCTCTTGAGAAAGGATCACAAACGTTTCAAAGGATGAGTGTTCTTGGCTGGTTCGAGGATCTGTCTTGTCCACAGAAGTGTTTTCCAACCCAGTAAGATTAGATTTTCATCTACTGCCATTAATGGGAAGATGCACCAGTAGAACTATATCCTGGGTATCAATCTTGTCTCGTTCTGAAGACTGAGAGAAAATGTCCATTAAGCATCTCTCCTTTAATGACTAGAATTTTACTGAGTAAGTAACAATCTGATAAGTGAGCATTCATTTTCCTGTGTGTATCTCGCACTCTTTGGCTGTAGAACTAACAAGCTATTTAGTAAATGGGTAACTATTGGATCTTTTTTAAATAAAAGTGAAACAAGCAGGTTATTGATTAAATGGCCAATTTCCAGGCCAGTGAGTAACTTTTATAATAAACAAATGATTTTTTTTTCTGAATCTGTTTTCTCAAACAATTTCTTCAGCACCTTAGCTGTCAACTTGACTGTGCGAACCCATTTTTAACATAGCTTGCACAATCTGGATAATGAGTCCACTGGCCCTTCATCAACATCTTGTCCAAAGCCATCACATGCGGAAGAGAGCCTGAATCAATATCTTAATTTCTGTGATGTGTATTTTTATTTGCTATACTCAGTTTATGAATTAATTCCAGTACACACTTGGGATGCTATGGTGGTGTAGTGGTTAGCGCAATGCTAGTACACCCTGGGGCATTGGAGTTTAGAGTTCAAGTCCAGTAGCGCCTGTAAGGAGCTGGTGACCAAATGGGTTTCCGCTGGGTGCTCTAGTTTACTCCCACTATCCAAAGACGTACTGGCTAGCAGGTTCATTGGTCATTGTAAATTGTCCAGCGATTGGTGATTGTTCATCATGTTGGACGATGACAGGAAACCCGTGCAGGAGAGTTTTTAAAGTGGAAAAGCCATTGCACTGGGGCAGTTCCACTGCCCCGACCTCAGAACACCACGCCCAGTGGTACAAACAAGCGCCACAAACCTCCTTGGTTGCAGTGGTTGACCATGACTTCTGTGTCCTTCGCTGTCCATGGAGTATTGCACTAGCACCTTCCTCGCCATTGGCTCTCACTGGTGACCTCATCCACCCAGTCCGCTGGAGCTAACATCACATGCGAGGACAGCCATGAATGTCCCTAATTCAACGGAATATGAGGTAGCCGGCTACCCTAACACCGTTTAGCCCGCCTGTCAAAGTGGTGTAAAGGGGTGTGGCCACAGGTGAGAGCTGAGTGTCTGGTGGGGACCAAAGGTGAGTGAACATCCCCAGAATGGACATGATAAGCCCCTTTACCACTGGTGCTGCACCTCCCTGGGCACCCTACACACTCCTGTCCTGTGATTAGGCTCGGGCTAAATGAGGTGCAGTTGGGGGAGTTTGCTGGGCAGTGTGGCTCACTGGCCCAGAAGGGCCTGTTCCACACTATATCTCTAAGTAAAACAATCAATAAATAAAACTATTGTGTCGTGCTTTAAAAGTGTGCAGTACAGTATTGAATTTTTAAGTTCAATAGATCTATAGGAGAAGGTGGAAATGGAAAGACTGGTAAATGAATACTTTGTGATGATCTTTAGAAAGGTGGAAAATAAATCAGCTATTATACTTAAGGAGGAGAGTGAAATGATAGATGAGATAAACACAGAATGAGAGGCAGTATTAAATGATGTACCATTTTTGAAAGTTAATATCTCTGAAGACCTACCCTGCTTTGAACATATTGATGCAGCTATAAAGAAGGCAGGACAGTGACTATATTTCATTGGGAGTTTGAGGAGATTTTCTATGTTACCAAAAACTCTCACAAATTTCTACAGATGTACCATGGAGAGCATTCTAACTGGCTGTATCACCGTCTGGAATGGGGTAGTGGGGGGGGGGGGGGGGAGGTGGCGCTTAGCTTTTGCACAAGATCAAAGTTAGCTGCAGAGGGTAATAAAATTAGCCAGCTCTATCTTGGGTATTAGCCTCCGTAATATCCAGGTCAGCTTCAAAGAGCAGTGCCTCAGAAAGGCAGCATCCAGCATTAAGGACCCCCACCAACAAGGCAATGCCCTCTTCTCATTGCTACCATCAGGAAGGAGGTACAGAAGCCTAAAGGTGCACGCTCAATGATTCAAGAACAGCTTCTTCCCCTCTGCCATCCGATTTCTGAATGGACATTGAACCGACAAACGCTACCTCACTACTTTTTTATTTCCTATTTTTGCACTATTTATTTAATTTAACTATTATATATACACACACTTACTGTAATTCACTGTTCCTCTGTTTTTTTCTCTATTATCATGTATTGCATTGTACTGCTGTCACAAAGGTAACACATTTCACAAAATATGCCAGTGATATTAAACCTGATTCTGATTTTGATTCTGAAAGTACACTTATCTCCTGATCCTCATGAATTGAGTCATAAGCAAGAGGCAATGGAAGACATAAGACTATAGGTGGTCCTCCAGTAGATGGTAATTTAATTAGGTACTTTTATTTTAAAATGGAGAAAGGAATAGGTCAATTCACTATAGACCCATCAATGATAACCAAATACCTACATAAATAAAAAAAATCTAATGGCAGTATTAATCATGACGTAGAAAGAGTCAGATTATTCAGAAATTGTTTAGGCAAAGGAAGCCTGAATCTGAAAAACTGACTTATTTTTTTGAGGTGGTGTCCTTGATATAGAGATGGGGGTTTAGAGTAAGGCATTTGTCTCAAGGGACAGATTACATAAACCCATGTGATCCTGATTCCTTTGTACAATCCCCAATGCTAGAACAAGTAACTGACAGGAAGACCTGTTCAGTCCACCATTATTAGCCTTGTGTGCCACTGAATTTCCATGCAGCGAGCACTGAGGCAAAACTTTTATTGACCTGCTCTGAGCTAACTCTGTTCCCCATCTCAACATACAAATTACTTTCCATTGCTGAATGTAGCCTATCCGATTCTCGTCGGGTTGGCCAGGAAGTAACAGTTGCAATACTAAATGCAATTTCAAATCATATATAGAAAGTGAAGTAGAGGAAGTGAAAGAAAGGTTGGATGAATGGACAGAAATAAAAGAAACAGGATGGAGAAAATTTTTAATCAGATTATTATTTTTAATATTTTCCACAGCAAATAAAAGCTGAAGGAATTAGACTCTGCAATTGTAAATATTATTTTGTTAGGCCAATGGGGCTGTTTGAAAGTAATTTTAGTATGTTATGTTGTAATAAGGCAATATGTACTAAAACTTTACAAGCCCTAACTTTTTCTAGTAAGATTAGCTTTCATTTTCATTTAACGGGATGTGGGGATGGCCAATAAGGAAAATATTAATTGCTCTTGGACAAGTCAAGTCGGAATTCAATACATCCATTTTTTAAATAAGTAAAATACTCCGGTGGAAATCAATAAAAGAAAATATGCTGCCTGAATTCAAAAGTTCAGACAGAGAAAGGGCAGAAACCAGTTCTAACCTTTGAGGCCAATGATGTTTGTTGTTCTGAAGGATTAACCTTGTTTCTTTCCCCTCATGGGGCTTGCAAAGATTGTGTAGTGCTATTTTGCATTGATTTTAGGATCAATGTGCTCAGGTTCCATGGGTGACATAGCTCTCCAAAGCTCAGCAGAGCAACTGAAAATTGCCCTTCATGAGAATACGACAAATCCCCAGTAAAGAAGAAATGCAATTAGTTAGAGGCTAAGGGACATTTTCCCAGTGCCAGTGATTACTCTTTTATAATGAGGCAAGCTTCACTTGTTCTGATGGCACACAATTACTTAGGAAGAATGCATTGTGGCCTCAGACTCTTCCCCCCCCCCCCCCCCCAGAATGTATTAATCCTGTCGATTCAAATTATTTGTTATACCCATTAAACCAAGGGACCTTGGTAAGGATTTTTCAGTCAATCCTCACATCTTTGATACTCTTCTCCAGTGCAAAATCTGTTCGAATGGATTGCTGGCATCCAACAGCCATAATGTTATTAAATTGTCTAACTAGCCAATCACTTTGAAGAATTTCCACAGAGGGATAACCAGTAAAGAACATCCCTTGCTGATCATTTAAACATAACTAAGAATATCAGAGGATATACATTTAGGGAAGAGGCTGAAATATCACAAGTAAACTTGATAAAATATTTAAAATCATGTCTTTTTGGAATTGTATTCTTGTTACAACCCACATAAATAAAAGTAATACCTTTGTGCCAGAAAGTTTGCAAAACATTAGCTCTGGGAATAAAAGGCTGTTGTACTAACAAAAGTATGTTTGGTGTATTTTCCAATGAGACTAGTTAATATGTAGGTGAAATTTCTATAAATTCAGTGAGTTCCCTTGTTTGTAGTGGAGAAGGTGGGATAATGTGAATGGGAGCTCAATCAGTAGCTGTGAGATTTCCAGACTGAACTAAGCTGAAGAGAATGTGCTGAAGTTGCTTTCAATTTCACAGAGTAATAATGACAAATACAGGAAGTTCCATTGACCTTACGACCACTGAATCTGGGGCCTCTTTTGGGGAAGATAGTCTGTGGGAGAAAATCTCACCTCCTTTTAGATGGAACCAGTCGTCAGTTGTTGGTGTAACACAAGTAAAGAAAGAAAAACAGAGGATCAAATCTCAAAAACAAGTCTCGGATAACACTTCAAACCCCCAGTCAGATCTGTGTAACATTCACAGAACACTTCGTAATAGAAATTCGTAATAGTCCTGGGGAGGAAGTAAAATCCGTTTCCCACATGTAATAGAAATGGACTCCAGAGACAACATTGCTCTCACATGCTCCTAGAGTGATGCAATGTCCTCAGCTCTAGGTAAAACATAATCAAAAATAAAGCAAGACTGCTGGAGAAGAGACAGGGAACAGCAATACAAGTGTTGTCCACAATAGTACCAACCTCGCACACTGGATACATGGTCACTCAATTGTCCTCGTTTTGCAACAGATGAAGAACCTGCTGCAAGATGAATCAACCGACCTGGCAACATGTGGACACGACGCAGGGAGAATCCCCAAAATTCCAAGCATCATTATCGCTCAGCCAACGTCTAAAACTGAAAGCTTTCCACAGAATAAAAAACACAAAATGTTGGCAGAACTCAGCAGGCCAGACAGCATCTATGGGAGGAGGTAATAACAACATTTCGGGCCGAAACCCTTCATCAGGAGTGAAGTAACATGGGATGGTTGAGGGGGGATAAGAAGTGGGAGGAGGGATAAAGTAGAGAGCTGGGAAGTGATAGGCTGGAGGGAAATGGGCTAGGAGGAAGGTGGAGAATTATGGAAAATAAAAGAGAAAGAAAGGTAGGGCTGGGGGGAGAGATTATAGTGAGGGGGTAAAAAGAGAGAGAAAGAGAACCAGACTAAAATAATAGATAGGGATGGGGGTAAGGGTGGGGGGCAGGGGTATCACCGGAGGTCAGTGAGTTGGATGTTCATGCTGACAGGTACGAGGCTACCTAGACGGGAGATAAGGTATTGCTTCATCGACCTGTGTGTGGCCTCATCTTGACGGTAGAGGAGGCCATGATTGCTCCATTGACCTGTGTGTTGCCTCCTTCCTGCCGGCATACCTTATCATACCTTATCATTTTGTTTTTTATGTATTTCCAGCATCTGCAGATTCACTCGTGTTGCTTTCAACAGAAGCTTGCTCCTGAGCAAATTGTTACCTCAGATATTGCACTGCAACTGTAAGTGCATTTATTGTGTATTTCTATAGTTGTATAATGCTCTAAGATGCTATGCGATCATTAGATGTGATATGTTGGCATGTACTTTCATAGTATGACATATACAAGTTCAAGTTCGGTAGAGCACATCTAAATTAGATAGTACGTTGAAATCTTCCAATGATTGCATCACATCATGCTTGAAATAGCTTTAATTACAGTTAACAAGGTTCCAAAGGGCCTGTGAAGGGTCTTGGCCAGAAACATCAACTATTTGTTCCCATCTATAGATGCTGCCTGACTTGCTGAGTTCCTCCAGCTCATTGTGTGTTTTGCTCTTTGGTTTATTCTTAAGGTTGTTATAGCCAGGGGTGGTAATTGGGACATGCTCTCACAACCTATTAAATGCTCCCAAAGGCATGCGCCTCAAATAGCCTCTGACAACCAAGTCCAGCTCCTGGCCTTCACAGGTGGGTTAGCTACTATTCCCTGTGGAGCCATTCCTACTGACAGGAGAAGGGGTAAAAGAGGGTTACTGGTGCCTTACAACCAGTCACTTCGGGAAGATGGGGCTTGTCAGCCAGGGTTGGCAGGAGAAGGAAAGCTCTCATCTCAAACCTCTGCTGCCTTGCAGCTATACCCACTCTTTGGGGAAGACTTTGGGAGTAAAGCCTGAGAGAAAAATCAGGATCTGGAGTCCCTCCGGCAATCCTACATTGAGTTCAACATTGACTGTCAACCTCTGTGACACTGCTGGTGCCAAACTGTATCAGTCTGCCATTCCTTTGGGTAAATCAGATGTGTGGAGAGAGGGAGCTTTCTCTCCATATTGTACTATTCTTTTTTTTTTCGTATCTAGGCAGCTAGAACATAACACCCATGGTTAACCCTGATGAATGGAGGCCCCAGAGTTAACAAATATAAATCACTGGCTTAATTATTTACAATACCAAATAATCACAAGAATACATGCAGAATTCAGTTCACTTTAGTCTGTGTGAAAATACATAGTGCAATCAGACATGTTGAGAGGAAGATGTTGGAGTTTCAGATGCTGGAAAATAGAGCATCTCCTCCATGAACCTAAAGGGCAACAGGAGCAAAAGCTATATTCCAGGAACTGTTGAATTAGAACCAAGGAGAGGTTTAGTTCCCCTCATGTTTGAAATTGTGAAACACAATTGGCTTTGTCGACAGACACTGGCCTCAGAAGTGATAAGAAAATGTTTATTCAGCTAACTAACTACAGTCCATATGACTAAATGAATAACTATTCCAATTTGAAAGTTTCAATTTGAAAGATCCAGAGCATTGTGTTAAGATATTATATTGATTTAATCCTTTTCTGTTACAAAAAATGTCTTTCTGAAGTATTGTTTATCATGACACAATGTGTTCCAGTTAGAAAATTGTTCAATATTACATCACTTTTTGTAGAAACACTACAATCAAAAGAATCTAATTGAGATTTATTATTACATAAATATACAGAAAATGAACAAAAATGAATGTAAGGAGTGTAATAAATCATCCCAAATATTTTTGCAAGACTGTCCTACTTATAAAATTTGATACAGAAGATCAGATTCTAAGAGCATGGAAGGAGGTTTATTGTAGCTCTTTGAAAGAGCTAGTCAATTAATCCCAGACCCCAGTTTTTTCCCTCAAAATAATGCCTTTTCAAACGTAGATCCAGTTCTCTTTTGAGATTGCCAAAACTTTGGAGGACACTCCATAAAATTATATGCTGGGTGCTGGGACAACAGTCCCAGTTGAACTATATTTTGCCATACATGGTAGTTTTTAGAGTAGGTGAAGGTGCTCTGCATAATAATATCCAATCAGTTTATCTCCTTGAATAAGTAGATTTAGAAGCCCTAAGGAAACAGCATTTTATTGCCTATGGTGAGAGTCCTAATTCGGAAATAACCACTGGTTCTACAGATGTACTTTGTACAGTGTTTAGTCATTAATTTGTAATTGGGCCTCCTGCTCATCAAGAAGGCAAAATCTGCGGAACTCCACTACCTATATGTTCTGGTCTATCATCCCAACTTAGGTGTACATCACAATTCCTCATTGTTACTGGATCTAGATCTTGCAACTCCCTACCCAACAAAGACTTCATCAGTTTGAGGAGATGAATCACCACCACCTTGCCAATGCCATTAGGGACGGCTAATAAATGCTGACCAATTGCACCAACAACCAAAAGGTGAATTAACATAAAATGGTTCCAATCATGGCTGAGTGGTTGCGATTTTTTCAGAGGGCAAATAATTATCTATCTTGTTGCTGGACAAGACAGTGTTGGGAGTGGGAGGTAAGGGGTGGTCCCCTTTTACATTAATTATAAACTTTTGACCTCATTATCTACTTATCGTCACCTTTGCACTTTGTCTACCTTCATTGCACTGTCTCTGTAACTGTAACACTGTTTATTGTTATTGCTTTTTCCTCGTACTACCTCAACGTACAAATGTCTTAAGATGTTATGGACGGATGGCATGCAAAACAAACTTTTACCACTGTATCTCACTACATGTGACAATAATAAACCAGTTCCAGTTGATGGGCATGTGATGAAGTACCAGCCACGAGGAAATAGTGGGGAAATGTTGCTGACAAGGATGCTCTGAGAGCCACCATAGGCTTAATGGGCTGAATAGCCTCCTCTACTGTAAGAAAATGTGAAAATTATTTAATCCAGGTCTGGTAGGGGTTTCCTTCCCTGAATTTGAGGTTGATGGCAGTTTCAGCACTTTCATGACAACCGGTTTGATGTTGTCTCCACATATTTTAATCCTGAATGTAATTTGACAAAACAGTGGGAATGGAATTAGGATTTGGGTCTGGTATGGAGGGGCTGCTGGACAGGATCAGAAAAACATTACAGTAAGTTGTGAGCTCTGCCAGCTCTGTCAGGGGCACTTGCCTCCCCAGCATCGAGGAAATGTTCCAAAGGCAATGCCTTAGAGAGCGGGCATCCATCATTAAGGACCCACATCACCCAGAGACATGCCCTCATCTCATTGCTAGCAGCAGGGAGGAAGTAGAGGGGCCTGATGACACACACTCAAATTTCAGAAACAGCTTCTTTCTTTCCGCCATCAGATTTCTGAACGGACAGTGAACTCACAAACACTACCTCTGTCTATTGTCCTCTCTTTTTGCACTATTTGTTTTATTCAGTTTATATACATGCACTTCTTATTGTAATTTGTAGTTTTATTATTATGTTTTGAAATATACTGCTCCCACAATACAATTAATTTCATGACATAAACTAATGATATCAAACTGATTCTGATCAGTCATTCTTGTAATACAACAACTCTGGCAGTACGACCATCATTTATCAATAACATGAACAAGTCTATGATTTATATGGTGGTTTGGACAAGAAATTAGAAAATAAAATTAGTGTTCAAATTGCTCATCAGAATAAAATGTTCCTTTTGAGCAGAATCTCAATTATCCCTATTCCTCATCTTTTTTTTAGACATGCCAAGCTTCAGAAACTTAGCTCCACACATAATTTTCTGAGTGAGACCTCATTGCTTTATCATAGTGAATTAATAGAAACCCTTGGAACTGAATCCCATGTTAGTTGCATAAACAAGTATTTAAGTGACACTCAAATATGAGTCATTAATTTTTCAGTAGCAACTGATGTTAGTTGGTAATTATACAGAAGCATTGGCCTAGAAATCCATTCACAAACATCCATCAGCACAGTTCACTTTCAGTAGGTGCATGTAATTATCGAATAATTCCCAGTTAGCATGTTCTAATAAGAGAGGAAGAAAAAAAATGATTGGAGCTTTCTTGGTATATGGTAGCTAAAACAATGCAGTTTAGATCACTCCTGATGGTTATCCATGATCTTCATATGTTCAGTCATTCAAGCACCAGTTCAGAGGTTTGATAAAGATGGGATCAGCCTGGTGAGTTATCAGCTATGAGTGGATCGTCTGTAAATAACATCGGTGATGGAGACCTGATTTTTACTTTCCAGTTTTTGAACCTGGAAATTCAAAACCTTCTTACAATCATAATTTTTCAGTTGAATAATTAGGGAGCACATAACACAATAAGCACATAGCAGATTAGCATTGATAGTATTGTTGTTCCATGTTAAATGAATTTCACATCACTAACAACATTCTCAGCCTCTCAAAGTCCAACCTTACACTCCTGTCGTGAGAGGTGGAAATGGGTAAGGCTGGCCAACAGGGCTCTGCAGAAGCCGTATAGGCCAGTCCTCTGTACAGTGGATACACACAAAATGCTGGAGGAACTCAGCAGGCCAGGCAGCATCTATGGAAGAGAGGCCAGTCGAGATTATATAATATATATGTATATATGTGACCAATTAAATAAAGTAAGTACAGTAGTGCAAAAAGAGAGCCAAAAAATAGTATGGTAGGGTTCATGGGCTCTCTGTCCATTCAGAAACCTGATGGCAGAGGGGAAGAAGCTGATCCTGAAACACTGAGCGTGTGTCTTCAGGCTCTTGTACCACCACTGTGATGGTAACAATGAGAAGAGGGCAAGCCCTGGGTGATGGAGGTTATTAATGATGTATGCACCCTTCTTGAGTTACTGCCTTTAAAGGTGTCCTGGATACTGGGGAGGCTAGTGTCCATGATGGAGCTGGCTGAGTTTACAACTTACTGCAGCTTTTTCTGATCCTGTGCAGTAGCCCCTCCATATCAAATGGTGATGCAAGAAGTAAGAATGTTAACCTGTAGAAATTTTGTGAAAGTATTTGGTTACACAGATATTCTTCTGATACTCTAAATGAAATATACAAATATAGAGTGAGGTGGAGGATAAATGCATGGCTGAGGGATTAGAGCAGGGGGCAGGGATTCAGATTTTTGGATCATTGGGAACTCTTTTGGGACAGCATGATGAGCACAAAATTGATGGGTTGCCCTTGAATCCCAGGGAGACGAATATCCTGGCGGGGAGGTTTGCTAAGGCTACTGGGGAGAATTTAAACTAGAACAGCTGGGGGGTGGGAACCAAGCTGAAGAGACAGAGGAAGGGGCGGTTGGCTCACAAATAGAGAAAGCTTGGAATTAATAGACAATAGACAGTAGGTGCAAGAGTAGGCCATTCAGCCCTTCTAGCAAGCACCGCCATTCACTGTGATCATGGCTGATCACACACAATCAGTACCCAGTTCCTGCCCTCTCCCCATATCCCTTGACCCCGCTATCTATATCCAACTCTCTCTAGAATGCAACCAGAGACTTGGCCTCCACTGCCTTCTGGGGCAGAGCATTCCACATATCCACCACTCTCTGGGTGAAAATGTTTTTCTACATCTCTGTTCTAAATGGCCTACCCCTTATTCTTAAACTGTGGCCTTTAGTTCTGGACTCACCCATCAGCGGGAACATGCTTCCTGCCTCCAGTGTGTCCAGTCCCTTAATAATCTTATATGTTTCAATCAGATCCCCTCTCATTCTTCTAAATTCCAGTGTATACAAGCCCAGTCGCTCCAATCTTTCAACATATGACAGTCCCGCCATTCCGGAAATTAACTTTGTGAACCTACGCTGCACTCCCTCAATAGCAAGAATGTCCTTCCTCAAATTTGGAGACCAAAACTGCACACAATACTCCAGGTGTCGTCTCACCAGGGCCCTGTACAGTTGCAGAAGGACCTCTTTACTCCTATACTCAATTCCTCTTGTTATAAAAGCTAGCATGCCATTAGCTTTCTTCACTGCCTGCTGTACCTGCATGCTTGCTTTCATTGACTGATGTACAAGAACACCTAGATCTTGTTGTACTTCCCTTTTTCCTAACGACTCCATTTAGATAGTAATCTGCCTTCCTGTTCTTGCCACCAAAGTGGATAATCTCAAATTTATCCACATTAAACTGCATCTGCCACACATTTGCCCACTCACCCAACCTGTCCAAGTCACCCTGCATTCTCATAACGTCCTCCTGACATTTCACACTGCCACCCAGCATTGTGTCATCAGCAAATTTGCTAATGTTACTTTTAATCCCTTCATCTAAATCATTAATGTATATTGTAAACAGCTGCGGTCCCAGCACCGAACCTTGCGGTACCCCACTGGTCACAGCCTGCCATTCCGAAAGGGACCCGTTAATCACTACTCTTTGTTTCCTGTCAGCCAGCCAATTTTCAATCCATGTCAGTACTCTGCCCCCAATACCATGTGCCCTAATTTTGCCCACTAATCTCTTATGTGGGACTTCATCAAAAGCTTTCTGGAAGTCCAGGTACGCTACATCCACTGGCTCTCCGTTGTCCATTTTCACAATTACATCCTCAAAAAACTCCAGAAGATTAGTCAAGCATGACTTTCCCTTCATAAATTCATGCTGGCTCGGACTGATCCTTCTACTGCTATCCAAATGTGACATAATTTCCTCTTTTATAATTGTCTCCAGCATCTTTCTCACCTCTGACGTCAGGCTAACTGGTCTATATTTCCCTGTTTTCTCTCTCCCTCCTTTCTTGAAAAGTGGGAAACATTAGCCACCCTCCAATCAGCAGGAACTGTTCCTGAATCTATAGAACATTGGAAAATGATTACCAATGCGTCCACGATTCCTAGAGCCACCTCTTTAAATACCCTGGGATGCAGACCATCAGGTCCCAGGGACTTATCAGCCTTCAGACTCAACAGTCTATCCAACACCATTTCTTTCCTTCAGTTCATCCTTTACCCTAGTTCCTTTGGCCACTATTACATCTGGGAGATTGTTTGTGTCTTCCCTAGTGAAGACAGATCCAAAGTACCTGTTCAACTCATCTGCCATTTCCTTGTTTCCCATAATAAATTCACCCGTTTCTGTCTTCAATGGCCCAATTTTGGTCTTAACCAAACACTGTCCTGAGACAGTGTGAGAGGGAGGATAGGCTGGTGATGAAGAAGGGATACGCTCATACCAATGGTTTGAGATGTATCTATTTTAATGCAAGAAGCATCATGAACAAAGTGAACGAGCTTAGAGCCTGGATTAGTACTTGGAGTTATGATGTTGTGACCATTACAGAGACTTGGATGGCTCAGGGGCAGGAATGGCTGCATAGAGTGCCAGACTTTAAATGTTTCAGAAAGGACAGGGAAGGAGGCAAAACATGTGGGGGCATGGCACTATTGATCAGAGATAGGTCATGACTGCAGTAAAGGAGGAGCCTTTTGGGTGGAAGTTAGAAACAGGAAAGGGTCAGTAACTCTACTGGATGTTCTTTATAGACCACCCAACAGGGACATCAAGGAGCAGATAGGGAAACAGATTCTGGAAAGGTGTAATAATAACAGGATTGTCCTGGTGGGAAATTTTAATTTCCCAAATATTGATTGGCATCTCCCTAGAGCAAGGGGTTTAGATGGGGTGGAGTTTGTTAGGTGTGTTCAGGAAGGTTTCCTGATGCAATATGTAGATAATCCTACAAGAGGAGATGGTATACTTAATCTGGTATTGGAAAATGAACATGGTCAGGTGTCAGGTTTCTCAATGGAGAGCATTTTGGAGAAAGTGATCACAATTCTATCTCCTTTACCTTAGCATTAGAGAGGGATAGGAACAGACAAGTTAGGAAAGCGTTTAATTGGAGTAAGGGGAAATATGAGGCTATCGGGCAGGGACTTGGAAGCATGAACTGGGAACAGATGTTCTCAGGAAAATATACAGCAAAAATGTGGCAAATGTTCAGGGGATATTTCCGTAATGATCTGCATAGGTACATTCCAATGAGACAGGGAAAGGATGGTAGGGTACAGGAACAATGGTGTACAAAGGCAGTTGAAAACCCAGTCAAGAAGAAAAGAAAAGCTTACGAAAGATTCAAAGAACTAGGTAATGATAGAGATCTAGGGGAGCCAGAAGGGGTTATAAGAAGGCCTTGGCGAGCAGGATTACAGAAGACCCCAAGGCATTCTATGTATATGAAGAGCAAGAGGATAAGATGTAAGAGAATAGGATCAATCAAGTGTGACAGTGGAAAAGAGTGTATGGAACCGGAGCATATAGCAGAGGGACTAAATGAATACTTTGCTTCAATATTCACTACAGAAAAAGATCTTGGTGATTGTAGGGATGACGTACAGTGGATTGAAAAGCTTGAGCATATAGACATTAAAAAAGAGGATGAACTGGGACTTTTGGAAAGCATCAAGTTGGACAAGTCTCCAGGAGCAGATGAGATGTACCTCAGGCTACTGTAGGTGGTGAGGGAGAAGATTGCTAAGCCTCTGGCAATGATCTTTGCATCATCAATAGGGACAGGAGAGGTTCTGGAGGATTGGAGGGTTGCAGATGTTGTTCCCTTATTCAAGAAAGGGAGTAGAGATAGCCCAGGAAATTACAGGCCAGTGAGTTTTACTTCAGTGTTTGGTAAGTTGATGGAAAAGATCCTGAGAGGCAAGATTTATGAACATTTGCAGAGGCATAATATGATTTGAATAGTCAGCATGGCTTTGTCAAAGGCAGGTCGTGCCTTACGAGCCTGATTGAATTTTTTGAGGATGTGTCTAAACACATTGATGAAGGTAGAGCCATAGATATAGTGTATATGGATTTTAGCAAGGCATTAGACAAGATAGCCCATGCAAGGCTTATTGAGAAAGTAAGGAAGCATGAGATCCAAGGGGACACTGCTTTGTGGATCCTAAACTGGCTTGCCCACAGAAGGCAAAGTGTGGTTGTAGACGGGTCATATTCCACATGGAGGCCAGTGACCAGTGGTGTGCCTCAGGGATCCATTCTAGGACCCCTTCTCTTTGTGATTTTTATAAATGACCTGGATGAGGAAGTGGAGGGATGGGTTAGTAAATTTACTGATGACACAAAGGTTGGGGGGTGTTGTGGATAGTGTGGAGGGCTGTCAGAGGTTACAGTGGGGCATCGATAGCATGTAAAACTGGGCTGAGAAGTGGCAGATGGGGGTTCAACCCAGATAAGTGTGAGGTGGTTCATTTTGGTCGATCAAATATGATGCAGAATATAGTATTAATGGTAAGTCTCTTGGCAGTGTGGAGGATCAGAGGGATCTTGGTGTCCAAGTCCATAACACTCAAAGCAGCTGCACAGGTTGACTCTGCAGTTAAGAAGGCATATTGTGCATTGGCCTTCATCAACCATGGGATTGAGTTTAAGAGCTGAGAGGTAATGTCACAGCTATATAGGACCCTGGTCAGACCCCACCTGGAGTACTGTGCTCAGTTCTCCTCGCCTCACTATAGAAAGGATGTGGAAGCCATAGAAAGGATGCAGAGGAGATTTATAAGGATGTTGCCTGGATTGGGGAGCATGTCTTATGAGGATAGGTTAAGTGAACTCATCCTTTTCTCCTTGGAGCGACGGAGGATGAGAGGTGACCTGATAGAGGTGTATAAGATGATGAGAGGCATTGATCTTGTGGATAGTCAGAGGATTTTTCCCAGGGCTGAAATGGCTAATATGAGAGGGCACAGGTTAAAGGTGCTTGGAAGTAGGTACAGAGGAGATAAATTTTTTATCGGGGTAAATTCTTTATGCAGAGAGTGGTGAGTGCGTGGAATGGGTTGCTTGTGATAGTGGTGGAGGTGGATACGATAGGGTCTTTTAAGAGACTCTTGGATAGGTACATGAAGCTTAGAAAAACAGAGGGCTATGGGTAACCCTATGTAATTTCTAAAGTAAGTACATATTCAGCACAGCATTGTGGGCCAAAGGGCCTGTATTGGGTGTAGGTTTTCCATGTTTCTATAGCCACCATCATGCCTTCTTTGCAATTGCATCAATATATTGGGCCCAGGATAGATCTTCAGAGACGTTGACACCCAGGAACTTGAAACTGCTCATCCTTTCCACTTCTGATCCCTCAACGAGGACTGGTGTGTGTTCCCCTGACTTCTCCTCCCTGAAGTCCACAATCAATTTGTTGATCTTACTGAAGTTGAGTGCAAGGTTGTTGTTGCGACGCCACTCAATCAGCTGATCTATCTCACTCCTGTACACCTCTTCTTCACCATCTGGAATTCTGCCAACATTAGTTGTGCCATCAGCAAATCTATAGCTGGAACTTGAGCTGTGCCTGGCCACACAGTCATGGGTGTAGAGAGAGTAGAGCAGTGGGAGGATGACAGCTGTACAGCTGGGAACAGGGACCCATTCTACACTTTGGTTTCTTCCTGATTCAAAAGCTGTTTATGTTTACAGTGACAATGACTCACACAGTTAAGTGTTTTGTCATTAGGTAGACAGGGAATTGAGTGCAGCATAAAAAATATATCCAACCTACATCCTAAAATATGATTTGCAAGTAAGAAAGTATTAAATTATCATGAAGGCACACACTCAATGATTCAGGAACAGCTTCTTCCCCTCTGCCATCCGATTTCTGAATGGACATTGAACCCATGAACACTACTTCACTAGTTTTTAACATTAGTTTTTGCAATACATTTAATTTTATTACTTTATATATATACATATTTAACGTAATTCACAGGTTTGTTTGATATTATCTTGTATTGCATTGTACTGCTGCCACAAAGTTAACAAATTTCATGACACTTACCAATGATATTAAACCTGATTCGGATTCTTTATTCCTATACATGTGCAAATAAGAATTTCTTTATATGTAGCTGGATCTTACTTTAATATACTGTAGTATAAACAGATAATTTGTGAAAGACACAGATGAAAAGCTGGAGATAACCAGCAGGCCAGATAGCAACAATGGTGGGAAATGAACAGTAGATGTTTCAAGCTGAGACCCATCTTCAGAACTGGAAAGGAAAGGGAATTAAGCCAGTGCTGCTGTACCTTCTCCATCACCAATGTTCAGGGCCCCAACAATCTTTTTGGTTGAGGCTACATGTCGCCTATGAATCTGCTTGGGTCATCTACCGCACGCCGTGCTTCAGGCGCGACCTGACGTAGGCTGGAGGATTGCCTCATCGAGCATTTTTGCTCCATTCTAGTGGGCCCATATTTCAATTCGATTTCCCATTCTCACTTCAACATGTTGGTCCATGACTTCCTCTACTGCTACGATGAGGCTTCTCTCCAGTCAGAGGAGCAACACCCATATTCCATCTGGGTAGCCTCCAACCTGATAGCATAAACTTCGATTTCTCAAATTTCCAGTAATATCTAACACCTGCAACACACACAAAATGCTGGTGGAACGCAGCATGCCAGACAGCATCTATGCGAAGAAGTACAGTCGACGTTTCGGGCCAAGACCCTTCGTCAGGACTGTACTTCTTCCTATAGATGCTGCCTGGCCTGCTGCGTTCCACCAGCATTTTGTGTGTGTTGCTTGAATTTGCGGCATCTGCAGATTTCCTCATGTTTGCAAATATCAAATTCCTTCCTCTTTTCTCTTTTTCCACTCCCCATTCTGGTTCTACTCACCCCTTCTCTTTTCACCTGCCCTTCACCTCCCTCTGGTGCCCCTCCTCCTTTCTTCCCTGGTCCATTCTCCTGTCCTATCAAGTTCCTTCTTCTTCAGCCCTTCATCAGTTCCACCTATCCCCTCTCAGTATCTTATTTCATTCCACTCCTCCGCTCTGCTTCCCCCTCACCACCAATGGGTTCACTTTCAAGGACCCATGTTGTCTTTATTTTTTGCTTATTTATTTATTATTGTTATCTTGTCTGTTTCTATCTTTTGTACTTGCAGAGTTTGTTGTTTGCACATTGGTTGTTTATCCAGCTTGTTGGGTACGTTTTTTTGTAGATTCTATTGTACTTCTTTGCATTTATTGTGAATGCCTGCAAGAAAAAGAATTTCAGGGGAGTATACGGTGATGTATATGCACTTTGGTGATAAACTTACTGTGAACTTTGTGTCCTGCCGAATGGTCTCAGCCAAAACATTGACTGTACTCTTTTCCATAGATGCTGCCTGGCCTGCTGAGTTCCTCCAGCATTTTGTGTTTGTAGCTTGAGCTTTGAATCTGGTTCCGCTTCTCACCTGCCAGCTTGTTCTCCTTCCCCTCCTCCCACCTTCTTATCAAATTTCTTTCCAATCCTGATGAAGAGTCTCGGTCTGAAACATTTCCCTCCATAGATACTGCCTGAGCTGCTGAATTCCTCCAGTTCTCTGTGTGCGTTGCCCAATACTGCTGGCCTCTGTAGAATCTCTTGTGTTTATAACTTGGGGAAGAAATAAATTGATTTTATGGATAACTTAGTCCTGCTGCATGCAAAACTGATGACAAATGTGTTTTTTTTTCATTTTGTTTTCCTAACCTGCAGTTCTTTAAACTCAATGTTGCAGAGGAGAATCAGAAGTTGTTAATCATTTTGGAACTTTGTTAAAAGAAAAGAACTTTATTTTCCCCTGACCTATATCATCGGCAACAAATTGTTCACCCCTCAGAAACTGAAATACTGATACCAAGTAGAAAACAATTTTACTGCATCTGAATTATAATTACTATCTACCTTTACCTTCATACCACAACAATTTCCTTTGGGATCAATAACGTATTACTTATCTATCTTCAACTCAAACTCACATGTACTAGATACTTGGCTCATAAAAACTACTTGTCCCATCTCATCTGCTTCATCTTTCAATAAGGTTTATCTAGTTACTGGTTTCATTCTGCATTACAACCTCTGCCCATTACTTTTCATCCTTTACTGTTCTATTTACATTTCCCTTGAAAATATTTAAAGCTTCTCCTTCCATTGTCCTTTGAAAAACAGAGTTCTAAAGACCCGTGGACACCTGAGGGAAGTGAATGCACCTGACCTCTATCTTATCTCTAAACAGTGACCCCTGGTTTTGCATTCTTCAACATGAGGAAATACCCTCTCCACATCCACCTATCAGGCCGCCCCAGGATCTTGTATGCTTCAGTCAAGTCGTCACTCACTCGCAAGCTTCAACAGATATCTAACCTGCACAACTTCTCCAACTTTCAAAGTATCAGACTAAAAACCTTAATAACTTAAAAGGTCGCATTTCATTTTAGTTTGCTCACTTCAATGAGCTGGATAATCTTGTATGTTCTTCCCCATTGAAAATCAGGCATTCAATTAGCAACAGTAATTAGTCCCATTTCAGACAATGCAGCCAAAGCTAATTCTCAGTTTAACTGCCATTACTCTATTCAGTAGCAACTTCATTTCTGCAAAGGTAGAGAACAATGGAATGAAAACTATAAATGTAAAGAGAATTGAAAGAAAACCAGAAAGTGATGAGAGGCATTGATCATGTGGATAGTCTGAGGCTTTTTCCCAGGGCTGAAATGGCTAGCATGAGAGGGCACAGTTTTAAGGTGCTTGGTAGTAGGTACAGAAGAGATATCAGGGGTTAGTTTTTTAGGCAGAGAGTGGTGAGAGCATGGAATGGGCTGCTGGTGACAGTGGTGGAGGTGGATTTGATAGGGTCTTTTAAGAGACTCCTGGACAGGTACATGGAGCTCAGAAAAATAGAGGACTATGGGTAACCCTAGGTAATTTCTCAGATAAGGACATGTTCGGCACAGCTTTGTGGGCTAAAGGGCCTGTGTTGTGCTGTAGGTTTTCTATGTTTCTATGATCAGTTTAAAGAGAAAACGTATGTTTTATTGCTTCAAGTTGTACACTTGATAGCAATTTGTTTTCTCTCCTTACCAAATCTCAGCATGAAACATTAACACTATTGTTTTCCCACATGCTGCCTGACCTGGTAAGTGCTTCCAGTATTTTCTGTTTCTACTGTTGACTTAGGCCTGGCCTATTGAAAAAATCCACATCGATAACTTATTTCCAGAAGCGCTGCAGCACGTATGTGCGGCAGTTCAGTGGGAACAATGGCTTTAATGGCTTTGCAGTTAAATTACTTGACCAGTTATCAGAGGCAAAGTGTAAATCTCAGTGGCCTAGAATTTTATCCAATTACTTAAATAATCTACAATTTGTATATTAGCTTGTGGTATGAATTTTGAACTAATAAAACTATCATCCTACAATGCACTTAGTTCCCTTTTGTCCTTTATCTCCACTCTATATATCTTCTATATGTGATGTCAGACTTACAGTAATGTGGTTGACTCATAACTGCCCTCTAAATAGATCAGTGATTCACCACCACAAACCAGCTCACAAGGGCAGGTAAGGACAGACTAGAAAATGTGGACAATATTACTACATTCACAAGACAATTTAAATATTTTTAAATTATGGAAATACAGCACATCACAGGTGAATAGCTGAATCGATCAACTAACATATTTCTCATCCAGATCAGAAAGTGATCTTAGCAGGGAAGTTGCAAGGCTGCTTTGTCAGTGTCCAGACTTGCCATTTTGAAGGAAAAAAGGCTTTGGTGAAGGATGTAGGGAGGGCAATTCTCTAGGACACCTCCAGAGGTGGTGCCCAAGAACAAAAGCAGCAATAACAAAAGCTGCTACTACAGTCGGCCCTCCTTATCCGCGGGGGATTGGTTCTGAGCCACCCTGCGGATACCAAAAAGTGCGGATGCTGAAGTCCCTTATTTAAACTGTCTCAGTGTGGTGGACATTAGGACCCAGCGCAGTTCAGAATCTGCAGTGTTTCTGTTCTCAAAAATAATCACAATCACAATTGAAAATAAGGTGGAAGTAATAAAGCGATCGGAAAGAGGTGAAACGCCATCGGTCATTCGAAAAGCGTTAGGCTACAGTCGGTCAACGATCAGAACAATTTTAATGGAACAATTATTATCAAAGCTACAATTATTACTAAGGAACGCAGTGATTTTACTATTGAAATACCTATGTTTCTTAAGTGTTTTATGTGGATAGAAAGGTAAAATATGTACTATATACCAAGAAAAACTTTTGACTAACTAACGCTAAATAATGCCAGATGTACCTGTTCCGACTTCAAATCCGACTTAAAGACAGACTCAGGAATGGAACTCATTCATTACCCAAGGACTGCCTGTACTTTTAAGTCATTTCTAGATTACTTATAATACCTAATACACTGTAAATGCTATGTAAATAGTTGTTATACTGTATTGTTAGGGAATAATTACAAGAAAAAAATAATCTGTACACGCACAAACAATGAGTGCTGGAAAGAGAACTTCTGGGTTTTCCCGATCCACAGTTGGTTGAATCTGCGCATGCAGAATCTGCAGATAAGGAGGGCTGACTGTAATGTGATTCTAGCCTGCAAAGCGGTTGGGAGGACAATTAAATGGGATCAACCTCAAAAGAGGTACAGATTCATTTGGCCCAATCGGTTTGAGTCTCTTCCAAAAACCATATGGTCAATTTTTGGTGAACTTGAAGACAGGTAGAGAGGTTGGGTGTATAATTAACCAAATCTGTGCAACCAACATCATGATGTCTTCTAACTACAATGCTTGTGGCTCTCAGCCAGCAACAATCGTCTGGGGTCCAATATCATTAGTATCACTAAAGCTGGTCTGTTTTGCTTAATATCAGCCTGCAACCCTTAAAAAGTAGATATAATAGATTTGTAGAGTTTTACAACACAGAAACAGGTCCTTCAGCTCATTATGTCCATCCCAGCATATTATGGTTGGAGAAGGTGTGGCAGCTGTTTCTGAACTGCTGCTGGCCTGAGAAGCTAAGAGAAGGAGGTTACAAGTCAGAGCATTTTTGGAAGCCATTGTGAAGGTTGTGTAAATGAGTGGAGATGTTCTACACCTGCAGGGAAGCAGAAAGCTCTCCACACCGCTGCTCGGGAGGCAGTGGAGCAGATAGCTGTGAACATCAAAGGCTGTGGCAAAAAAAAACCTTAAGATTCATGAGTTTGAAGGTGCAACAGGCTAAAGCAGCTAATAATCTTTGGCACGTGCTCCACCATTCCCCCTGGGATTTCCCCACTAGAACAAATCCCAGAAAGTACCAAGGTCCTACAGAATTACAACAGCAGCAAAACAACATTAATCCACAAGAATGGCTGGTGGAGAGCACAGTCTGGCCAAGAGACTTGGGTAGTTAGAACACTAAGTACCAAAATAAGATGTGCCATTTTAACATTGCCTGCATTCATAGAACCATAGAACATTACAGCACAGAAACAGGCCTTTTGGCTCTTCTTGGCTGTGCCGAACCATTTTTCTGCCTAGTACCATTGAACTGCACCAGGCCCATATCCCTCCATACGCCTCTCATCCATGTACCTGTCCAAGTTTTTCTTAAGTGTTAAAAGTGAGCCCGCATTTACCACCTCATTTGGCAGCTCATTCCACACTCCCACCACTCTCTGTGTGAAGAAGCCCCCCCACAATGTTCCCTTTAAACTTTTCCCTTTTCACCCTTAACCCATGTCCTCTGGTTTTCTTTCTCCCTTAGCCTCAGTGGAAAAAGCCCACTTGCATTCACTCTATCTAATCATAATTTTATATACCTCTATCAAGTCTTCCCTCATTCTTCTACACTCCAGGGAATAAAGTCCTAACCTATTCAAACTTTCTCTGTAACTCAGTTTCTCAAGTCCCGGGAACATCCTTGTAAACCTTCTCTGCACTCTTTCAACCTTATTAATATTCTTCCTGTAATTCGGTGACCAAATTCAGAACTCATTCATTAGTATCGTTCAAACTTCTTTTCACTCTGTTCTTGAACATGTGCTATCAGGCTGTTAAGTGTTAATTTATTTCAGGAAGCCAGTTCATTGGCTTGATGAAGGGTCTCAGCACAAAACATTGACTATTTATTCCCCACCTTAGACGCTGCCTGACTGGCTGAGCATTTTGTCTGTGCTGCTCAAGATTTTCAGCTTCTGTGGGATCTATTGTTTTCACTTCATTACCTTTGCTTGCCTGAAAGATGTACCTTGTTAATTAAATGCGTAAGTTTTCTTTACTTTCTTAGCTTTCAATCTTGGATATTCAGAAGCTACCACTTTGTGCTTGATCTTGGTGCTCTTGCATTTGCAATCCAACATCTGCAGTCGAGTGCAGTTGAAGACAGTTTTGGTTTCTTTTAATGCTTTCATGATTAATTTTCTTCTAAATGTTATGAAGCACATGGCAGAAGTTGCAGTCCATCTGGGTTTGATTTGACAATCAGCATTGTGGAAGGAGTTGATTTCTTCCTTCTTGTTCGCCACCCAGAGAGGACATGTGTGTGTACAGTCCCCCGATTTTGAAAGGAAACAAAATGATGCACTATTAACCCTTTGTCCTCTTCTGGTGCTCCCTTACAATCATAATACAGTGAAGTCAGTATTATTAACGTAGGTCTTTTGAGGTCAAGTGGTCGTGTTTAATTTGTCAGTGTATTTTTACAAAATAATATAACCAGTGGAATGTGGTGTACGATTAGAATCAGAATCATGTTCATTATCACTGACATACATTGTGAAATTTGATGTTTTGCAGCAGCAATACAGTACCAGACAAAAATTACAGTGATTATTAAAAATATAAACAAATAAATAGTGCACAAGATGAGTAACAGGGTAGTGTTCATGGACCATTCAGAAGTCTGATGGTGGAGGGGTAGAAGCTGTTTTTAAAACACTAAGTATGGGTCTTCAGGCTCCAGTACCTCTTCCCCAATGGTAGCAATGCGAGAATGGTATGTCCTTGATGATGAGGGTCTTTGAGGATGGATGCCATCCACAAAGACCCTCGACTTTGAGGCACCGCTTTTTGAAGTAGCTCTGATGGTGGGGAGGGTTATGCCCATCTTGGAACTGTCTGAGTCTACAGCCCTCTTTTGTCTGTTGCAATCCTGTGCAGGCTGCGACACAATTGTTTAGATCCGTATTTTACCTTAGTCTTGTATAATACGGTTGGAAGGACAGTGTGTGACTTATTCTAATTTTCTGCCATACCTTATGACTTTCTTAGCTGAAAGGTAATTTCTCACTTCTGACCTGACCCTCTAAAATATTTGAATTTATCATGAGGGGTTCAAAAATCTGTATTTTCCTACCTGCTGTGTTTTTCCTACCAGTCTGACTTTGTTTTGCATCTCCAGATCCACAAGCAATACGGCTGCAAAGCATCTACCTTTTCAATAAGATACTTCCTTGATACTCAGTGAGGTTGGACTAAGATTTCAGGATGTATGTTGTATACATTTCTCTGTTATTAAATGAAACTATTGGAAGGAAAGCACAAGGAATGCTAAATAGAATAGAACAACTGATGGAGTTCCACAACAATAACACTTGCATTTATGTAGCACTTTAAACAATGAAATGTTCCAAGGGAAATCACAGATATGATTTCAAACATAATTAGAAATAATTTGCTTTAATAGATATTAGAAGAAGCTTGGTCAAAGTGGCATGTTTTCAAATTCAAAGAGAGACAGACACTTTTTAGGTCATTGGTAACCAGGTGCTGGGTTCTGTGACTCAGAAAAGGTAACCCCTCATGTACTGTACAATAGCATCAGTCTCTGATTTATCACCTCTGTTAGCAAATATGGTGCTCTTTGCATAAGGAACTAATTTTTTTGCTGACAGTTAAAAAAAATGCCAGAAAATAAATTCCTTCCTCTTTTAAACATTGGCCCTGTTCTGTGCTACATTTTTCTTGGCTTTTCAGCATAGTTTTCCAACAAGAAAACAGCCACTGTAATCTGTCAGTGCCATTGGCAACAAAAGTTTCATCTCATATTACTGCTGACACAATGATTGTAATGTCACATTGCCATATACTGGCATTGCCTTTTATCCAGATACTCTAACCTCACTCACCACTTACCTTCTCACCCTGGTGTCTCTGCTGAGGACACTGATCATCAACTACCATTAGTACCTGCCTGTGATGAACTACTTCAATTGTGCCAATCATTTTAAGTTCCAATCAAGGTGGTTACAGTACTTCAATTTTTTGTTTAACTTTTGTACGTGAGAACCACACCATAAATCTCCTACCAACTTAGAAATTAAAAAGTTGCTAAAGTAAATAACACAGGAAAGGGTGGAATTTCTTTAACTGAACAAGTACACCCGGGGTGATGTATTCAAGCCCCACATAAGGTTGTTTGCTTTCCTCAAATCTAGAAAGTAAAGAAATCATGATTAAATTGGCGATGTGAGATTTTGGTACGTTTGTTAAAAAATTATTTGTTATAACCGTTATGATGTGAAACATACAGATCAAGCCAAGAGCCATTGCAGAACACGATGATGCAAATGTCGGCAGTGCAAGATGTGTTGGAGTGAACTGTGGTCTGGCATGCTGAGGGAGTATAAGTGCTTTTAAGGGTGAAGGTTCATTTTGTAAATGCGTTGAAGAACAGAATGCTAACCCTCCCCCCACTCTCTATTTGTACTCTCCTGACATCCCAGTCGTCGTGCAGAAGTATTTCTTCATTCAGTTGTGTTACAACTGATTTCTTTATTTATTATTTGTGAATTCTCTTTAAAATTCCACGCAATAGATTTTTGTTCTAGGTTCTGTGGTCAGAACTGGATAATACGCATTCCAATCAATGGAACACAAAATAGCACAAGTCAACTTTATTAGAGTCATGTAGCACAGAAGCAAGTCTTTCGGCCCAACTAGTCCAAACTTACTAAGATGCCTATCTAACCTATTTCACCCTTATCCCCTTTATACTCTCCTATCCACACCTGTCCAAGAGTCTTTTAAATGTTAACGTAACTGCCTCAGCAATTTCAACTGGGAGCACATTCCACACACAGAACAGCCTCTGGATGAAAAAGATCTCGCTCTGGTTCCCATCAAATCTCTCCCCTCAATTTAATGTACCCAGCTATAGTCTTTATCCTTCAATAGTACTGTCTCTCACAAACTTACCCATCTGTTTTTCTAACTATTCAGCTGGCCAAGCCTGAGTTCTATTGGGGAAAGAATTCCATTAAGTGATGTTAAATTTCTCCAAATTTAAAACAATACCCCATTTTCTGAGTTCCCTACCGCAAAAAAAATGTTTTTGTCTCTTTATTTTTAAATTTTTAAACACTTCTTTAACTTCTAAATTCAGTCAAATGTAGGCCAATATGTGCAACCTAGCCTTTTGAACTGCAGCATAACTTTCTTTTCATTTAACACACACTAACTTTGCAAAGGAGGGACTTTCCTCCTTACTCCATCTTTCAATTTTGGCCTACAGCCTCTTATGTCCAGGTGATTAAAGTGCTCATCTGGAGATTTCTTAAATATGGTCGGGATTCCAGCTCTTTCCGGTATTGCATTCCAAGTACTCACAATGCTGACTGAACAAAATCCCTCTCAGATCCTCTATGTTTTTTACCCTTTACACTATATTTATGCCTTTCAGCTTTACCTGCCTCTAACATAGGGAAGAGCTTCCTATGGTCTAATGCTGTCCTAACTCCTCACGATTGTATATACCTTAGTCATGTCCCTTCCTTACCTCCACCACTCCAGTGAAAACAGACCCAGTCTTTCCAGTCTCCGCTTTTAAGTGAAACACTCGATCCAAGGTAATATCCTAGTCAATCTCTTCTGAATTCCCTCTAGCACTATCACATCTTTCCTGTTGTCATCTCGGGAAGGATTGAAGTTTCTCATGCAATCATCTGAAGGAAAGCAAGATTTTCTGGTGTGCTGGAAAACAGTTTACTCAAACAAAATCACCAAGAGGAAATAATTTGCCAATTTGTCCCCATACTGTTTGGGGGACCCTTCTCTTTCCAAACTGTTCTCTGTCAGTCAGCTTGGTGACTACATGGTGATGATCAGCTTGTGACTGAGGCTGAAATTCTTTGAGGCATCCCAAGGACATTAACAGAAGTTCATTCCTTCACATTGAGCTTCTTCCAGAGCTTAGTCCTAACAGCTTACATATGGTTAGAGTGCAGACCCAGCTCTGTATTAGGGCTGCAGTCATTCTTGGTATAATATGTGCATGTAGATTAAGAAAATGCAATGAATCGTTTTGTGCTTACTTTTCTTGGCTCCGCTTATCTCAGCTATTAAATATAAATTTGTATAAGCATATTTTATGGTCTATGACCACTGATTTGAACATTGCCAGCAACTTAATACAATGATGAGATGCTGCTTATGCCAGACATTGAAGGAATTCTGTAGACTACATCTTTTGTTTTAACTGTTTCCATTTCTGTGTGTTTTTCTTCCTGGAAAAGCTATTAGTTCCTGTGGTGAAAAGAACTCCATGAGATCTGTTTTCTTCTGTTGGTGAAAATGAAGTTAGCTACCATTTGTATTGTGGGATACGCTCAACACATACAGCTTCCCTCTGAACATCTCACACTGAACAGGTCAGCTTGCAGTTACATACTGAAGCGGACTGGACCAGATCAACCTGAAATAATTCAATCACTTTCCAAGACCTTGTCGGATTGGCAAGGGAAGTATTTATAGCCCATCCTTCATGGTCCTTGAACTGAATGGATTGTTAGGCTCTTCAAATGACCTTTAGGAGCCAGTCACATTGGTAGGATTGGAGTCACATCTGACTTCTGCAGATTTCTTCCCCTGAAGGATATCAATGTACCAGGTGGGGTTACAACAAGCCCATAGTTTTGTGGTTGTTATTGCTAATGACCACAATAGCACTTAATTGTTAAGATTATTAATTGAAGGAAGACCCCACAAATGCCATGGTGTGATCTGAACATGGACCACTAACCACTGCTCCACCACCACAGTCCCTCAGCTTTCTATTGATATCAAATTACATAACGGAGAATGCAAATCCTTCAACCAGTAATATGCAAAACTTCTGCTAAAACTGGTGAATTGCATTGACTTAGAGCTAGGCTTGCAAAGCAGACCACTGTTTTTCAAAGAAAGTGCATTTTGGGTAACAGGATGGATGTTATACTTGGTTCAAAAGAAGGCTGAGAAATTGCCCTCTACAGGAGAACATGTCCTAGCTACACATCACTGACTAATATTTCTTCTGTTGTACATCCAGAATCAGAGGATAATAGTCTTCTTCTAGAAAGGCAAATGTTAAAAACTAGAGGAAATTGGTTTAAGGTGAGTGGGGGAAAATTTTAAGATGATTTGAGGCAAGATTTTTTAAAGAGAATTGCAGTATTAAACCGATTAAAATATTACCAATAGTCAATATAAAGGAGAAATATATAGATGAAAAAAGAATATAGAACAGGAACAGACATTTCAGCCTGTTATGTTTGTGCTGCCCATGATACAAATCCAAACTAATCTAGATGCCTGCAAATAGTCTATGTGCCACAAGTCCCTGCTTGTTCACGTTCTTATCTATGTGCCTCTTAAATTTGACATCTGTTTTTACCACTTCCCCAGCAATGCTTCCCAGGCACCCATCATTATCTCTTAAAAAAATTGCCTCAAATCTTTAAACTTACCCCCACTCACCTTAAAATCTAGGCAACTCCAGTTTTTTTATATTTCTAATTTGAAAAAAGGACTATCTACCCAATCTATGCCTCTCATAATTGATGAGGTACTTAATTCTGAGTTATTAAAAAGTGTATCAAATATAGGAAATGTACATTCATATTGATGTAAATCCATACAAATATTATTCATTCACACTATCACTCTTATGATGGGTTTTCAACAGCGTTATTCTTCATGGGGTTCAAAAAGTACATAATTCCTAAATTATGTGTTGCATGACTTAGGAAGAAGTATGGGTTACATATGAGAATTTCAATCTTATAAGCATGCAATATCTAAATTATTGTATCCAGTTGGTAACTACCAGAAATATGGAATTACAGAAGCATAAAACATTATATCTTGCATTAGTTGACTGAGAAGTCTCTGCTCTTGGTTGTAAAAAAAGTTGGATTGCATATCACAGATAATTAGGCCAGGATATTAAGGTTCATGAAACCCAGGGGGAAATATAAAGATTGGTCTTGAACTGCACGAGGACAGGCTTAAAAGAAACAAATGACCGCTTCTGTTCCTGCTGGATGCAGCCAGGGGGAGGAAGATATACTTTTGCCCAGTGGTAGGAGGGGGAAAGCTGAACTTGCCCCTCCTCCAGAAAATGGACACTAGGACCAATGGAGCTCAGTCTTCGAATGGACAGAGTGACTTAATAGTTTAACAGGTTCAGGAGAAATAACAAATAATTCTCCCTGTGTCAGTCAGGAACAAATGGGAAATCATTCACTCTGATTTGCCATCCCAATTTATTCCATTGTACTAGGATGGGGGGGCGGGCAGCTGTAGTTGGTGGGTGGTACATTGAGGAATGTAGAATGTGAAAATAGCACGAAAGGTTTCCCAATAGTAAGAGTGATTAATTCTAGAGGACATAGGTTGGACTCAAAGGGGAAGAGATCTAGAGATAATCTGAGGTAGAATTTTGGTGAGAGGATGCTTTGAATCCAGCTGAATGGGTGGTAAAAGCAGATATTCTCACAACCTTTAAAACTGTGGTTTCCAACCTTTTCTATGCCCCACACCCCTAGGAAATGTTTGATTAATGTTCGCACCCCCTACAAAAGTAATATCACACTTGAAGATGAAGAAGTCTAATTTCTAATTTTTGAACCACAAATTGAACCACATACAATACTGCAGGTGAACAAATTAAACTTTAAAAAATAAGCTTTTAACTCAGTGCATAAAATGCAAATATAAATTGAGCAAATAGATTCTAATTTATTCAGAAAAAATTGTAAACAGTAAATGGATGACACTCCTCATCTCTGAGGTGTAACTCCCAGGTAACACTGATGAGAATCCTCAATGCTGACTCGGGCAGCGAGAGACTGGAGTGTGCTTGGGGCAAACGTTACTACCACTTCTCAAGGCACACTGGCAGCTGGCTGAGTGATGACTCGTGACTCGTCATTCAAGGACACAAGCCACTCTTTGTCGCACCCCCTGAAATTCCATCTTGCACCCGCTGGGGGTGCAGCACCCCAGGTTGGGAACCCCTGCTTTAAGAAGTACCTTAATGAGCACAATTGACAAAGGATGGTCCAAGTGTTGGGAGATGGGTACTTGTTAGTTAGCATGGACATGACAAGCTAATTGTCTAGTCCATATATTGTGTGACTCTTATGATTCCTCACAGCCTTTCATCGTGTCAGGAGGTGTACAAGCCCCTGCCGCTTGCCGTAGAACATTGAACTTCAATGCCTCTCCAGCATCTGTATTTGCTGACTGCAATCTTAACAGAAGTTGTTAAGCCTTTGTGCTTTCAGCTTAATCAAGTCATTTGTAACTGGCATGGGTTTCCAGTTTCTATGATTATTTAAAGAGGACTCTCGTTCAGTGTCTTAACAGAGTCTATGTGTTAGAAAGAATGAGTTGTCTTGTGCTGTTGCTCATTCATTCCTCCAAGGCTTTGTTTGTATTCTTATGTGTAACCTCCTGTTTCCATCCCTTCGTAGGGAACCTGCCCACCTCTGCTCTTGGGATCAAGTCATTATCAGCATTTCCCGTGACTGAGACCGCCTTCCGACACACCCGGGTTGAGGCGGTGCCAGCAATGGCCGTTCCTCCGCAATTGGGTCCCGTCCTGCAAGAACATACGGACACATAGAAGTCAGAGCAATACAGCACAGCTACAGGCCCTTCAGCCCACCAAGTCCATGCTGGCTACAATGTCCTAATTTCCTGTGTTGGGCCTGCATTCCTATAAGCCCCTCCCCCCTACTACCTTTTGCACGGGCCTCTTAAATTATACTCTTGTGGCGACCCATTTCCTGGCACATCCGAACCGGCTCACAATTAGATAGCCTACGGGGTTTGCGAGCACAGAGCTTTGGAGCCTCTGCGCCACGGGGGGCAGGTTGAGGGAGGCTTAAAAGTGAGGCTGAGGATTTCGAATAAAGTTTTTTCCTTCGACTGCAGTTACCTACTCCGTGTCGTAATTTTAGCGCTGCGTGTAGCACACCGCTACAATTGGAGACCCCGACGGTCCAAACGATTTTTGAACCAGAAATGACCAACGCCGCGTCTGTTCATACGGTCTTACAATCAACCCCGCCAAATGCCAGTTCGGACTCGATACCATTGACTTCCTGGGCCACAGGATTACTAAAGACGGGGCAACCCCTCTGCCCGCTAAGGTAGATGTGGTCCGCCACTTCCCCCGACCCACCACGGTCAAAGACCTTCAGGAATTCATAGGTATGGTCAATTTCTACCACCGCTTCCTCCCTTCAGCTGCCCGAATCATGCGCCCCCTGTTCGCCCTGATGTCGGGTCCGAGCAAGGACATTACCTGGGACGAGGAGTCCGCCGCCGCTTTCGTTCAAACGAAGGAAGCTTTGGCGAACGCCGCAATGCTAGTACATCCCAGAATGGACGCCCCTACCGCCCTCACAGTGGACGCATCTAACACGGCAGTCGGTGGAGTGCTGGAGCAACTCATCGCAGGTCGCTGGCAACCCCTGGCGTTTTTCAGCAAACACCTGCGGCCACCCGAGCTCAAGTACAGTGCTTTCGACCGGGAACAGTTGGAGCTCTACCTGGCAGTCCGGCATTTCAGGTGCTTCCTAGAAGGTCGGCCCTTCACCGTGTTCACGGACCACAAACCGCTTACCTTTGCGTTTACGAAAGCGTCCGACCCCTGGTCGTCCCGCCAGCAACGCCACCTGTCCTACATCTCTGAATACACGACGGATGTCCGGCACGTCTCGGGTAAGGACAATGTCGTGGCGGATGCGCTCTCTCGCCCTACCGTTCATGCCCTTTCCCAAGGGGTAGACTTTGAGGCACTGGCAGAGGCACAGCAGGCAGATGAGGAGATTCCGAGTTATAGAACCGCAGTCTCTGGTTTGCAGCTCCAGGACCTCCCCGTAGGCCCGGGTGAGAGGACCCTACTCTGTGACGTTGCCACCGGCCAGCCCCGTCCCGTCGTCCCGACAGCCTGGCAGCGCCGTGTTTTCGACTCCATTCATAACTTGGTGCATCCCTCCATCCAGATGACTGTCCGGATGGTTTCCAGCAGGTTCGTTTGGCACGGACTCCGCAAACAGGTCAGTGAATGGGCCAAAACGTGCATGCACTGCCAGATGGCCAAGGTGCAGCGGCACACCAAAGCCCCACCACAGCAGTTCCATCCCGCCTACCGGCGTTTCGACCACATTCATGTGGATATCGTGGGCCCCCTGCCAGTGTCGCGCGGAGCACGGCACCTCCTGACTATCGTGGACCGGTTCACAAGATGGCCAGAGGCGGTCCCACTCACCGACACCACCTCCGAATCTTGCGCCCGAGCCCTGATCACCACATGGATATCTCGCTTTGGTGTACCGGCCCACATTACCTCCGACAGAGGTGCCCAGTTCACCTCCAGCCTGTGGTCAGCTATGGCCAGCCTTTTGGGGACTCAGCTGCACCACACAACTGCCTACCACCCACAGTCGAACGGGCTAGTGGAGCGTTTCCACCGTCACCTGAAGTCGGCCCTCATGGCCCGCCTGTGGGGAGCCAACTGGGCGGACGAGCTTCCCTGGGTCCTACTCGGCATACGCACAGCACCCAAGGACGACCTGCACGCCTCGTTGGCCAAGTTGGTATACGGCGCGCCCCTGGTCGTCCCCGGGGAGTTCCTACCAGCCCCACGGGGGCAAGAGGAAGATCCCGCAGCAGTCCTGGGCAGACTACGCGAGAAGCTCGGTAACCTGGCCCCCATACCCACTTCACAGCACGGGCGGCACCCGACCTGTGTACCCAAAGACCTGCAGAACTGTAAGTTTGTGTTTGTACAAAGGGGCGGGCATGGGCCACCGCTGCAGCGGCCATACGAGGGGCCGTTTATGGTGCTCCGGAACAACGGGTTCACGTTTGTGCTGGACGTTGGGGGGAAAGAGGAGGTTTTCACGGTGGACCGCCTCAAACCGGCCCATGTGGACCTGGCGCAACCGGCCGAGTTTCTGGCACCTCGGCGCAGAGGCCGACCTCCCAAGCAGGTTCTGGCCCAGACTGTGGACATTGGGGGGCGTATCTCCGGTTCTGGGGGGGGGGAGTTATGTGGCGACCCATTTCCTGGCACACCCGAACTGGCTCACAATTAGATAGCCTACGGGGGTTTGTGAGCACAGAGCTTTGGAGCCTTTGCGCCACGGGGGGCAGATTGAGGGAGGCTTAAAAGTGAGGCTGAGGATTTCGAATAAAGCTTTTTCCTTCGACTGCAGTTACCGACTCCGTGTCGTAATTTTAGCGCTGCGTGTAGCACACCGCTACACTCTCATACTTACCTCAACCACTTCTCCTGCGCTTCATTCCATTTACTCATCACCTTCTATGTGAAAAAGTTACAAATCAGCTCCCTTTTAAGTCTTTCCCCTCTCAAACTAAACAGATGTTCCACTATTTAAATTTCAATAACTTAAAACAGGACTAATAAAATAACAAATATTAAGAAATATTTTAAATGATTAAAAATGCATCTTATAGCACATGGCAACGCTGTTGCTTACAGAGGAGGACTGGTGGCTAACAGTTTCGGCTCTGTGTGCTATCTGTGGTTCTGACCCTAACTGGATTCCAATTGCACATGGTTATAGGAGATGTAAAATTCAGCAATTTGCCAATGAATTTACATGATTGTGGACTTCAGGAAGGGGAAGTTGAGCGAACAGACATCAGATCTCACTGAAGGATCAGCTGTGGAAAGGGAGAGCCAATTCTAGCTCCTGGGTGTCAATACCTCTGAAGATCTACCCTAGGCTCAAGATATTGGTGCAACTACAAAGAAGGCATGAGAGTGGTTATACTTCACTTGGAGTTTCAGGAGATTAGGTATGTCACCAAAGACTCTAGAAAAATTTGGCAGATATACCACGGAGAGCATTCTGACTGGTTGCATTGCCCCCAGTATGGAAGTTCCAATGCACAGGATCAAAAAATATCTTCAGAGAGTTGTAGATAAAGTAATATCCATCATGGGCAGGATTCTCTCCATTATTAAGGACATCTTCAAAAGGCAGTGCCTCAAGAAGGTGGCATCCATCATTAAGGACCCTTACCTTCCAGAAAGTGCCCTTTCTTCATTACTGCCATCAGGCAGGAGGTACAGGAGCCAACACTCATCATTTTACTAACAGCCTCATCCTCTCTGCCATCAGATTTCTGAATGGTCCAGGAACCATGTATCAATGGTACCTCACTATTTTGATCTCTTTTTGCACTTTTTTAAAATATTTCCTATTGTAACTTAAAGAATATTTTTGTATTGTATTGTACTGCTTCTAAAAAAAAAAGAATTTCACAACATATGTCAGTGATAATTAAGCTGATTCTGGAATTGGTTTAATATTATCATATACTGAGGTACGGAGAAAAGCTTGTCTTGTATACTGGCTATGCAGATCAATTTATTACACAATGAGTTGAGTTAATTCAACATGAACCAATAACAGAATGCAGGATAAAGTGTAACAGCTACAGAGAAAGTGCTGTGCAGGTAGACACAGAGGGGCAAATTCATAACAAGGTAGATTGTGGTCAATAGTCCATTATATCATTCCAAGGCTCCATTTAGTATTCTTATACCAGCAGGTGAAAGCTGCTGTTGACCCTGGTGGCACATGCTTTCAGGCATTTGTATCTTCTACCTGATCGTGTTGGGGCGGTGTGGAGATGAGAGAATGTCTGGGGTCAGTGGGGTCTGTAATTATGCTGGCAGCTTTACTGAAGAAGGAGAAATGTACACAAGCTATGGAGTGGAGGCTGGTTTCTTTCCTGTGCTGAACTCTGTCCACAACTGTTTGCAACTTCTTGCAGTCATGGTCAGAGCACTTGCCATAAAGATGCAGGATGTTTTCTGTGGTGCATCAGTTAAAAGTTGGCAATGCTTGATGGGGGCATGCCAAATTTCTTTTGCCTCCTGTGCAATTAGAGGTGAGAAGCTGGAGCATCAGGATGCACAGCACCAGGTTCAGGAACAGTTATTACCCCTCAACCATCAAGCTCTTGAACCAGAGATGATAACTTCGCTCACTCCATTACTGTCTGTTCCCATAACCTATTGACTCACTTTCAAGGACTCCTCATCTCATTTTCTAAAAAATTATTGTTTCTTTATTTGTTTATTTTATTTATTTTTGTGTTTGCATAGTTTGTTGTCTTTTGCATATCAGTTGTTTGTTCGTCTTGTTGGATGTGGTCCTCAACCCTGTTGATGTAGACAGAAGCATATTCCCTTCCTAAAGGAAATGACCAGCTCTTAGTTTTACTGCCATAGAGGGAAAGGTTATCAAAATGACATCATGCCTATGTTTCTCCATTTTAAGTATTTCTACAAGATCAATCTCCTACATTCCAAGGAATAAAGACTTCACCAACCTCACTCTAGAACTCAGACCCTCTAATCCTAGGAGCACCCTCAAATCTTTTCTGCACTCTTTCCATTTGACATTTTCCTATAACAAAGTGACCAAAGCTGTACATGTTACTCAAAGCACAGCTTCACTAAGTCTCCTTCTACAGCTGTTACATAATGTCTCAACTCTTATACTCAGTGCCCTGACTGATTAAGACCAATGTGCTACATACCTTTCTCACCACCCTGCCTACCTGTGACATTACCTTCAATGAACTATACAATTATATTTCTAAGTCCCTCTGTTCCTACACTGGTTTGACTTTACAAAATACATCAAATCCATTTGCCACTCCTTGGTCCACTTACCTAGCTTATCATTATCCCCTTGTGATCTATCATAAGCTTCACTATCAACAATACCTCCTAATTTCATGATTACATGCACAAATTTACAGATCAAACCTTGAGCATTCCAAATCATTTACACAGAAAAACAAACAATGAGGGTCCCACCTTCGATCCCTGTGGCGCACTACTAGTCACTTTCTTCCATTCCAAGAAACAATCATCAAGCATTACTGCCTGCTTCCGAGCTCCAAAGCAATTTCAAATCCTCCCAATTATCTCTTCCTGGATTCTATGGGATAGTCCAACAATTTACCATGCAGAAACTTGTTGAATGCCTTGCTAAAGTCCAAATAGACAACATGCACTGTCCTATCCTTATCTACTTTTTTTGTTTCCTCTTCAAAAGTCCTAGCTTTTTCAAGTCTAACCTCCCACACTCAAAACCATGCTGAATCCTCCAAATCAGTCTATCTAAATTCTAGTAGATTCTGTCCCTCAGAATCACCTCCACTAATTTTCTGACTACTGATATCAAGCTGACTGGCCAGTAGTTCCTAGCTTGTCCTTGTTAATTTAAAAAAAAAAACAATGAAACAACAAACGTTAGTCTTCAGGGGCCAACGATGAAGCAAATATTTCCACAGGGCATCCAAAATTTCCTCTTGAGCCTCCCACAAAAACTGAGGGCGAACTCTGTCAGGCCCTGGGGATTTATCCACCTTAATGTCTTGCATGTCTGCAAACATCTCCTCCTTTGTGATATGAATGTCCTCCAAACCATCACCACATTTTCCCTTCTCTTGAGCAACTATGATCTTCTCAGTAACAGAGAAAAATATTAATTAAAAATACTATCCATCTCCTGTGGCTCAAGAATAGACGGCCTTACTGATCAAAGGTGACCTACAACCTCCCTAGCCACCCTTTTCTTCTTAATATAGCTACAGAGAATCACATGGGATTTTCCTTAACCTTACCTGTCAGATCCATGTCATACCTTCTTTGCCCTCTTGCTTTCCTTCTTAGAGTATTCTTAATCTTTTTAATAGTCATCCAGATTTACTTGATTTTGACCTCCTAAACCTGAAATCTCTCATCAGCCAGGGCTCCCTAGGTTTGCCCCTTCAGGAATATGCTGCTGCTGGACCATTACTATCACACTCTTAAAATTCCCCCTTTGCTATTCATTCTTTTCCCTTCCAGCATGTTCTCCCAATTCACCCATTAGATCCTGCATAATTCCTCCAAAATTAACCCTGTTCTAGTTTAGGACCCACACCTGTGGCAGGTCCTATCCTTTCCCATCACTATCTTAAAACTAATAGAATTATGGTCACTAGAGTCAAAGTACTCCATGACTATCACTTCTATCATTTGTCCCACCTTGCTCCGGAAGAGGACCAGTATATGCATCCTCTCGACTAGAGCTCTCTATAGATTGACTCGGGAAAATTTCCTGGACGTTTTCTTATTTCATCCCATCTAGGACCTAAACACTCTGGATGATACAGTCAGAACTGGGGAAATTAATGTGTCCCACTAATACATCCCTAATATTTTTACAACTATGGGTAATTTCTGAACACACCTGCTTCTCAAGTTCCTACCGACTACAGCCTTTTCAGAGTGATCCTCTCCTTATTTCTATGCACTAAATGATCTCCCAAGAATGTCATCCCTAAGTAGAACTGTTAGACACTCTCTTACCTAAAAGGCTACACCCGTTCTTTTGTCTGCTTGCATCTCTATCATGCCTGTATCATCTGTATCCTGGACAATTAAACTGCTAGTCCTCTCCTTCGCTCAGGCATGTTTTTTTGATGGATTTAACACCTCATCGTCAGAATCAATCCATACAGAGTTCATCTGCCTTGCTTGTTAACCTGAGCATTGTAAAATACACTTTAACTGACCATTCCTTTCACTACTTTTTACTGTACCCTTGGCTGTCCTGTTTACTGGACTTGCTCTCACTGGCTATTACTTTGTACCATGGCTTGCTCCTGCTCAAAAGTCAGAATCAGTCTAATATCACAGGCATGTGTCATGAAATTTGTCACTTTGCAGTAGCAGTACATTGTAATACATATTAATCAAAACTATAAATTCCAATAGGATGAATTTATATTAAAAAAATATAAAGTAAATAAGTAGTATAAAAAGAAAGGTGGAAAATGCTGAGGTATTGTTTATGGGTTCATTGTCCAGTCGGAAATCTGATGGCAGAGGGGAAGAAGCTGTTCCTGAAATGTTGAGTGTGTGTCTTCAGGCTCCTGCACCTCCTCTTTGATGGAATCAATGGAAGGTGGGTACGTCCTGGGTGATGGAGGTCCTTAATAATGGATGCCACTTTTTTGAGGCATCGCCTTTTGAAGGTGTCCTGGATACCGTGGGGGCCAATGCCTACGATGGAGCCGGCTGAGTTTACAATGCTCTCCAGTTTTATCTAATCCTGTGCAGTGGCCACTCCATACCAGATGATGATGCGACCACTTATGATGCTCTCCATTTGTTGAAAGTTGCATGTGTCTTTGGTGACGTACCAATTCTCCTCAAACTCCTAATGAAATACAGCCACTGTAGTGCCTTCTTTGTAATTGAATAAACATGTTGGGCTCAGGGTGTACTCAGATGCTGACACCCAGGAATTTAAAACAGCTCACCCTTTCCACTTCTGATCCCTCAACAAGGATTGATGTGTGCTCCTTTGACTTCCCTTCCTGACCCACTATCAATTGTTTGGTCTTACTGATGTTGGTTTTGCAATGACACCTCTCAGCTAGCTGATCTATTTCACTCCTGTACACCTCATCATCATCATCTGAAATTCTGCCAGCATTAGTTGTGTCTTGATAAATTTATAGACAGCATCTGAGCAGTGCCTGGCACACAGTTGTGGGTGTAGAGAGAGTAGGGCAGGGGGGTAAGCATGCATCCTGGAGGTGCACCAGTGTTGACCGTCAGAGAGGAGGAGATGTCATTTCTGATCCGCAGAGACTCCTGCTGTTCTCCCAGTGAGGAAGTCATGGATCCAATTGCAGAGGGAGGTACAGAGGCCCAGATTTTGGAGCTTGTTGATTAGAACTGAGGGCATAATTGTGTTGAACACTGAGCTGTTATCTATAAACAGCAGCCTAGCATTATCCGGGTGTTCTAAGGTCGTGTGGAGAATCAGCGAAATTGCATCCACTGTAGACCTGGTGTGGTCTAATTGATGGATGAACTGTAGCGCTTCCAGTGTCTTGTTGAGGCAGGAGTTAATTCTGGCCGTCACCAACCTCTTAAAGCACTCATCACAGTCAATGTGAATGCAACTGGGTTACGGTCTTTGAGGCACCTCACCTGCTCTTCTTGGGTACTGGCATGATTGTCGCTCTTTTGAAGCTGATGCAACAGTGAGAGTCTGAAGATGTCTCTGAACCCTGCCGCCAGATGGTCCTGCCAGGTATATCATCAGGGTCTGACACCTTGTGAGGTTCACTCTCTTGAAAGATGTTCTGACGTTGGCCTTCGAGACAGAGATCACAGGGTCACCAGATACTGCAGGGATTCAAACAGGTGTCATTTTATTCTTTCTTTCAAAGCCTGCAGAAAAGCATTGAGCTCATCTGGGAGTGCAGCATCATTGACATTCACGATGTTAGGCTTTGCCTTGTAGGAAGTAATAGCCTACAAACCCTGGAAGAACTGACGTGCATTCAATTTGGTCTACCCTCTATCAGAATTGCTTTTCTTGTCCTTAATATAGCCTTCCATAGGTTTTCTCGCTGACCTTTTGTATTGCTCTGTCTCGAAAGCAACAGATCTAGCCCTCAGCTGACTAGGAATCTTCTGGTTCATTCAGGGCTTTTGGTTTGGGTATGTCTACTATGTTCTCAAAGGCACCCACTCATCCACACAGACCTTGATGAAGTTGGTGAGAAATGTTGCATATACACTCAAACTCATAGATGAATCTCTGAACGTTATCCAGTCCACCAATGTAAAGCAGTATTGTAAGTGCTTTTCCTCCTCCCTTGAGCATAGCGTCTTGGCCCTCACCACTAGTGCTGCAGTCTTTAGTCTCCGCCTATATGGTAGGAATAGTACACACAGGTGGTTAAACTTTGCAAAGAGTGGGTGTGGGACGGCACATTCTTGATGGTGGCATAATGGTAGTCAAGTGTGTTGGCTCCTCTGGTTCCACAGGTGATATGTTGATGATAGTTGTTCAGAGACTTCAAGCTGGCCTGGTTGAAATTTCCTGCAATGATAGGGAAGGTGTCTGGGTGGGCTGTTTAGTGCCTGCTGATTACGTTGCTCAGATCCTTCAGTCCCCACCTATGTTGGTCTGAGTTGGAATATACACCAGGACCAGGATTATGTCAGTACACTCTCTCAGCAGATTAAATGGATGAGATTTGACCGCTAAATGTACCAGGTCAGGTGACCAGGACTGGGACTGTACTGTCACGTTTGCGCACCGCAATGAGTTAATCATGAAGCATACTCCACCTCCTCTGCCTTTAAACTTCAGAACTGTCCTGTCTTTGTGGAGAATTGTGAAACCATCAAGTTGCAGCGCAGCATCTGAAATGGCGGGTGATAGCATGCTTCCATGAAGCAAAGTACACAGCAGTTCCTGATGTCCCTCTGGTACAACAGTCTTGCTCCGACGTCTTCAGACTTATTTTCCAGAGACTGTACATTCCCTAGCATGATAATTAGGAGTGGAAGTCTTAGGCCTCTGTTTCAATTGTACCTGTAGACCAGCGCACTGTCCCCACTTCTGTCTTCTAAAAGGGGAACTGCATTTGCAACCCAAGTCTGCTGTCTGAGGTTCATCTTAAAATTATGCTCCTTACTGAAGTACCCATTGCTGTGACTGGATTTCAGCTGTAATAGCCCTAAGTGGGAATATTTGATGATTCCCATTGGAACAGCACTTGAACAGTTACAACTTATTGGCACCATCTTACCAGACAAGGTCCTACCTCTGTAAATATGGTATAAGCCCTCCCATGTAGAACAAGCAAGTTTTCTTGCAAGGATATTGGTCAAGTATAACTTATCCCTCTTTTACAGGTCTCCCCTATCCCAGAAGAAATCCCAATGGTCCAAGACCCTATTCCCTGCACCATCTCTTCAGCCAGAAGCTCATCTGGCCCATTCTTCTAGTTCTGACCTTACTAGCACATGGCACTGAGAGTAATATGGAGATCACACTACCTTCAAAGTCCTACTTAGCTTCTCATCCAGTTCACTCCACTCTTTCTGCAGGATCTTATCACCTGTCCACTTGTACCAACATGCACAACCACCTCAGTCTGTTCACCTTTCCCCACAAGAATTTTCTGCAGCCACTAAAACATCATTGACCCAGAAGAAAACACACCATACCAGCCTTTCCTCTGCAGCAGCTTCTGTCTTCCCCCCTCACTAACAAGTCTCCTGTCATTGTCACCTTGTCTAAATGGACCCCTCACCTCTGAGTCTGAGAGCCATTCAGAGTGCCAGAGACCTGGCTGCTAGGCTCTGAATCAGCACCCCACTCAATAGCATCCACAGAGGTATACCTGTTGGAGAGAGAAACAGGCAAGAGGGAGCCCTGCACTGAATACCTACTTCTCTTACTCTTCTACCCATCTACTCAGAGACTATACCTTGGTGTGACCACTTCAGCAAAAGTCTATCTGCTCTACTTAACCTAACCTTCCTTTTATTGGACAAAGTGGCCTCAAATTAGCCAATAACAAGACTTTCTGAGTTCCTCCAACATTCTGTGTGTGTCAATCATTGACACTTGTCTTTTGAAAGTTCCTGCTCTCAATCCAAGCACCTAAGCAACTTACACAGCCTCACCCACTCTCATACTAGCCATTGTGCTTGCCCTTACCTACTTTTTAATGGCTGCTGATAATTATTTAATTACCCTCAGTTATTCCATTAACTGACAATTAGCTAACTTACCTCTTTTGATTTTATGTAAAGTGAAACTCACAAGCAAACACCAAGACTCACCTCTTTTAAACTCTCCTGCTCTGCCGTACAGGAGCAAGATATACCAACTAGTATGTTGCAGCAACAACTTGGCACTCAACATCAGTAAGACGAAAGAGCTGATTTTGGACTTCAGAAAGGGTAAGACACAGGAACACATACCAATCCTCATAGAGGGATCAGGAGTGGAGAGAGTGAGAGCGGTTTCAAGTTCCTGGGTGTGAAGATCTCTGAGCACCTAACCTGGTCCCAACATATCGATGCAGCTATAAAGAAGGCAAGACAGCAACTATACTTCATTAAGAGTTTGAGGAGATTTGGTATGTCAACAAAAAATACTCAAAAGTTTCTATAGATGTACCGTGGAGAGCATTCTGACAGGCTGCATCACTGTCTGGTATGGAGGGGCTACTGCACAGGCTGCAGAGGGTCATAACTTTAGTCCGCTCCATCTTGGGTACTAGTCTATGACGTACCCAGGATATCTTCGAGGAGCGGTGTCTGAGAAAGGCAGCGTCCATTATTAAGGACCCCCAGCACTCAGGGCATTCCCTTTTCTCATTGTTACTATCAGGCAGGAGGCACAGAAGCCTGAAGGCACACACTCAGAGATTCAGGAACAGCTTCTTCCCCTCTGCCATCCGATTCCTAAATGGACATTGAACCTGTGAACACAACCTCACTTTTTAATATATATTATTTCCGTTTTTGCACTGTTTTTAATCTATTCAAAATAGATATACTGTTTATAGATTTACTTCTTTTCTCTTCTACATAGTCTGGTCGTGAGAGCCCGAATGCTTCGGTGCCTTTTCCCAGATGGCAGGAGGGAGAAGAGATTGTATGAGGGGTGCATGGGGTCCTTCATAATGCTGTTTCCTTTGCTAATGCAGCGTGTAGTGTAAATGTCTGTGATAGCAGGAAGAGAGACCCCAATGATCTTCTCAGCTGACCTCACTATCCGCTGCAGGGTCTTGCGATCCGAGATGGTGCAATTTCTGAACCAGGCAGTGATGCAGCTGCTCAGGACGCTCTCAATACAACCTCTGTAGAATGTGGTGAGGATGGGGGGTGGGAGATGGACTCTCCTCAGCCCTCGCAGAAAGTAGAGATGCTGCTGGGCTTTCTTTGCTATGGAGCTGGTGTTGAGGGACCAGGTGAGATTCTCCGCCAGGTGAACACCAAGAAATATGGTGCTCTTTATGATCTCTACTGAGGAGCCGTCGATGTTCAGCGGGGACTGGTCGCATCGTGCCCTCCTGAAGTCAACAACCATCTCTTTTGTTTTGCTCACATTCAAAGATTCTGATCCTGATCCTGAATTCTTCAGTATACATTAGTACCAGGCTTTGACATTCCACTGACTTCATTACCTTACAAAATATCCAGGCTCTTAGCATCTCATGCTAACATGAGTACAACTTATTTATTTTAGTTTATTGATTTATTGAGACACAACGCAGAATAGGCCCTTCCAGCCCTTCGAGCTGCACCACGCAACAATGCCCCCATTTAACCCTAGCCTAATCACGGGACAATTTACAATGACCGATTAACCTACCAACCGGCCTGTCTTTGGACTGTGGATGGAATTCCCGAGGAATCCCATGTGGTCATGGGGAGAATGCACCAACTCCTTACAGGCAGTGGTTGGAATCGAACCTGGATCGCTGGTACTGCTAACCACTACGCTACTGTGCCACCCTATGAGAGGATGGTATCACCCTCCTGTCTGTACTAGATCAGCCTGGCAAACACCAGTCACTCACTGGCTTGTTGCTTCAATCCTCTTTAGTGGAGAGAGTGTGTAAAATCCACAGAGTGAGAGGAATTGAGGAAGGCAGCTATAAATAATCAGCTCCACAGAGTCAGCCTAGGTACCTCCTGTACCTAATAAAGTGGCCACTGAGTGGATCTTCATGGTCCTCTGCTGTCGTTACCCATCCACTTCAAGGTTCGATGTGTTGTGTATTCAGAGAAGCTTTTCTGCACACCACTGTTTGCAATGTGTGATCATTTGAATTACTGTCACCTTCCCGTCAGCTTGAATCTGTCTGGCCATTTCTCTGTGACCTCTTTTATTAACAAGGTGTTTTTGCCACAGAACTGCCACTCCCTGACTGTTTTTTTTATTTGTTTTCCCAACTCTGGAGACTGTTGTGCGTGAAAATCCCAAGAGATCAGCAGTTTCTGAAATATTCAAACCACCCTCATCTGGTACTAACAATCATTCCACAGTCAAGGTTACTTGGATTACATTTCTTCCCCATTCTGATGTCCAGTCTGAATGACAACTAAAGCCCTTGGCCATGTCTGCATGCTATTATGCTTTGAGTTGCTGCCATGTGATTGGCTGATTAGATATTTGCATTAACAAGCAGGCGTACCTAATGAAGTGGTTACTGAGTGCATATGCATCCCACTCAATCTGAGATGCAATGACAGGGGTCTGCTAAGTTTAAAGTTACTTGGACACTGATAATTTCATTTTGCATCATCACTAGCTAAACCATTGGGAGACTAAACTTAGTTAAACCATTGGGAGACTAAGGCTCAGATGCAACTCACGTCCTCTCCCCTGCAATATGGCAATAACGCAACCTAACCGTTGGAGAAGCACAATACACTTAAGCCTTCACAAACTCACACCTATGCAAGTACTTAGTCGCTTGATATTCCTTCTACCCTTTCACAACTTATTAATAAGCACAGCAGATAGTGGTGGTTGGAGCAGCGGTGAAAGACGCAATCTTCAAATAAGTGTGCTCAGCCGGACACAGACGCTACATGAATCTAGACATTGAAAAGGGAGAGCACCACAGGCACATCTTCAACAGCCAGAAGCAGCCAGTTCACCACGTCTACTATTCCCAACACAAAGAGCATGGAGGACTCCAGCTCATTTGCAACTGGATCTGAGGCATGGCGGAGATCTTAAAGCATTTTCCTGAAATGAATTCCTCCACACATAACCACAAGCGAGCAGGAGTTGTGTCAGAAAACTAATAGACAGATGTGGCCTTAGAGCATGATGCTCATCTTCACTAAGCAGTTCCGATTTTTACTCCTCATGTATGTGAAGGATGTAAGAAATAAAGTCAAGTCAATTCAGCAGATAGGTGAGAGTTTTGACACAGTGGTCCAGCAAAGGTAGAATGGTGGATGTGAGAACTCTGCTTTAAGCAGTAGTCCTAATCACCACATATCCAAAACCAAACAGCCAAGTCTCACCTTGTCACTCCAGCTCCCAAGTAGCATTTGGCAGACCCACAGATATCCAGGCTAAGAGCACCTCAGGGAAGAGGGCAGAGAACTGAGTAACCTAACTGTATCATGGCCAAACTACGTGCAATGCAGCTTCTACAAACCCTACAAAGTGCAGGACATCAGTAATTGTGATTCACTAAGAATGCAGTGGACATCATTTCCAAATGGCATTGGTCAACCTTTCCAGATGTGGTGCTGTTAAATCTCCTTCCCTTTATCGAAATAAAATGTACTCATTTGATGTTACGTCCATCTCTGATAGCATGTAGTCCCAATTTATCTGTATTTTTGATGACAAATGTGTTTTAAAGGCAAATCCCATTAGACATGAGTAAATGTGAAGAAGTGTGATGCTGGGAATGCTTAGTGCAAAAGATGGTTGGAGAGGACCGGATTATTCTATTTTTTAAAAAATATAAAAATTAACTGCAGATGCTGAAAATCTGCAACAAAAACAGTGAGTGCTGTTAACACTCAGTGGATTAGACAGCATTGGGAGCTAACATTTCAAGTCCCTAAATTTTCCTCGAAACAAACAGGAATTGCTGGAAACAGGAATCAACAAGTCCAGCAGCAACTGTGGAGAGAAAAACAGTTAACATTTTAGGCTGATTACTCTTCAATTCTCTATGTGTTCTCTCACAACTGTCCTCATTTTATAGCCCTTTTCATTCTCTTTTGTGATAATGACTTTCCATCAGGATAATCATATAACAGGGATTGCCAACCTGGGGTCCACAGACCCCTCGGTTAATGGTAGGGGTCCATGACATAAAAAGGTTTGGGAACCCCTGTCATACAACATAGAAACATGCCCTTCAGCCAGCCAAGTCCTAGTCAACCAACAAAACACCACTTACACTAATCATAACATTACACAGAATGGAAATGGGCCCCTTTGCACTAATACCCATTCACATTCCACTTTCTCTATCTTTGGTCTTTCTAGCCCTTATCATTGGGAGGAAACCTCAACACCCTCCCAAAAACACTTGTGGGCTAGTAAGCTAATTGATCATTGTGAATTAACCAATTTTACAGTTCAGAACCTTGTTTTATCAAGCCATGAACTTACTGATCATAAGATGTAGGAGCAGGCCCATCAAGTCTGCTCTGCCATTCCATCACGGCTGATTTATTATCCCTCTCAACCCTATTCTCCTGTCTTCCCCTTGTAATCTTTGATGCCCTGACCGACTAAAAATCTATCAACCTCTGGTTTAAATATACTCAATGACAGACTCTGCAGCCATCTGTAGCGGTGCATTCCACAAATTCATTGAACTCTTGCTAAAGAAATTCCTTCTCATCTCACTTCAACATGGATATCCCTCCATTCTCAGGCTGTGTCCTCTGGTCCTAGACTCACCTACTATAGGCAACATACTCTTTCCATTGACTCTATTTAGATCTTTCAATATTCAATTGGTTTCAATGAAATCCCCCTCATTCTTCACATCTCCAGCGACTACTGGAGAGCCATCTATGAGGAGCCAGAAAATGCTCCTCATAGATGAACACTTGCAGTGTCATAATCATGCTTATGAACCTCCTCCAGACATTCTCCAAAAGTCTCTGCATCACATCTTTCCTATTGATTATGCCCACAGCATCACACACGCGATTCAACAATTATTTTCGCTTCCATGTTCTCTAAGCAAGATTTTATATTGGGCTGTGATAAGCAAATAGGTGCAGAGATGTACATTAAGGTCTTATAATTGGTTTTGCCACCATTTTATTACATCTAAGACGAACAATGGGTATAAATTCTATTGTGCTTCTCCTTGTGGTAATTTCACATAAATCTACTTATAACAGTGTAGCTCAATTTAGTAATTCTTTTTCCTGCCTCTTTCCCTCCCAGACCTGATGAAGGGTCTAGCCTGAAGCGTTGACTGCTTATATTCCTCCATTGATCCTGCCTGGCCTGCTGAGTTCCTCCAGCATTTTGTGTGCATTGCTCAAGATTTCTAGCAGATTCTCGTTTCTCTTCAGCACTGTTGTTTTTACCAAAAATGGTTGCGGAACTAGAGCATGCAAGAAGACATATTGTAATATTAGGGTAATACTGTGTCGATGGACATGCTGACAAGAATATAATGATAAACTGAGACACTGCTGTATGCAAGATGTCATGGTAGTACCTGGAAGCCCTGCAGACAGGTTATCTTTAGGACTTTGGTATTTAGGCCCCCATCCACCATTGTCAAAACTGGTGACCTGGTAATTTTCTGTTTGAGAGAACTCATTTCATACATATTGATTGCTGTGCTTTGCATGTTGCAACAGTGACTACAAAGTTTCTTCATTGCCCGTAGAATGTTAGGAACACAAGAGGCTTCTATTATAAAATAGCAAGCCTCCTTAGAATTCCAAAAGGTTAACTTGGGTCAGATTTCCAACACCTCACATTCTTCTCAGAATGACTTAATTTCCAATTTTTATATAAGAATTTGTTTGCTAAACCTTTACTCCCAATTACAGTGCTGAATTCTGATAGAAATCATTAATTATGCACTGATATTTGCTCCTCAAGATCCCGTCACTAAATACCATCAAATAAAGAAATACACAATCTTTTCTTCCTTAATTATGGTAGCACAGCCAAAATGTTCAGCTTCCTTACTAAAGGCTCAAGTTTGCAAAGGACAAAAGGTCTTTTGCAGCTGACACACAGCCTATGATGTTGACAGATTTTTTTTGTTTAGCCTTTGCTGTACACCAATGGGAAGAACCCAACCAGTGAGCAAGACCTTTCAGTTGTACCTGAGCAGCTTTAAGGCCGTGGAGGTGGCAATGTACGTATTACACTCAACACTTCCATAAGCATGATTGTCCATATTTTCAAGAGCAAAACACCCAGATTTGAAAAAAAACATAGTTATTGTCACAAGGCAGTTCCCAAAACAACTTTTGATATGTTTCATGCCACTGACCATCTGTTGACTAAGTTAGCCTCTGAAACCGTGGCATAGACAGCCACTAGGAACAAAAACACTTATTTTTGTATTATGAATGTTGTCAGCTGACACTTTTCAAATAGCTGTTTACTACTTTTAAGTTTCGAAAACCTGCAATTTCATGATTACTGGCCGCCCGCCCTATGCAATGTGAAGAGGATACCCTTGTCTCTTATGCTGGTGTTATGTTCTCAGAAACAATACTAATGGGCAGTTAAAAGCAGAACTTCTTGATAGAAGATCCCAAAAGCATGATCAACTCAATCTCAGTTTAAACCAGAATTGGAAGCACACTCTGCAACACCTAAAATCAAACATTCTCCTGTCCCAGCAACAGTCTGTTGTAATTGTTTGTGCAACACTATAAATTAGAAGCCATGAGAAGTGAGAAAATTGTAAATATATTGTAATAAATTGTTTTTATTGATATTAACAAGAAAAGTACAATGATTGTGAATCTCATCTTTCTCTAGTGTCTAGTGTTGGTTGAGTGCACATGTTAAATACAAGACATTATATTAGTTAACAAGAGTACACCTTAACTGTATTTACTAAAACATTTAAAAAAGTAAAAAGCTTTAACTAATGCGACTGCAGATGTTTCCCTTCATACTGGCTGATGCAAACATTTGACAAAAGAACTAGGTTTTTTTGATTACTATGTAAATGATGAAACATTTTGAGCTCTTTTAAAAAAAACTGAAGCTTTCCATTTTTTGACAAAGCCATGGTGAACAGAACTAGGAGCAACTTAAACCAGAGATGATTGACAAAACTGATAAGAAACAAAAGCTGATAACACAGTGCAGGATGAAGAACAAGACTGAGCTGTAACCAAGTAATTGTACTTGATCAGACCATGGCTGACAACAGTGAGCATGGATATACGTAGCTTTCACAAAGAACAAAGGACCTGAGGTCATTTGGCTGAATCAAGGCACCTCACAGAGGCTTCCAATACCAAATAACTCCCAAGAGTGTGCATGTATGAGAGAAAGGGTGAGAGAAAGGGTGAAAAGAGACTTTCTTTACATTTTTTGGTACAAAGCATCTACGAAAGCTTTACTAGTACAAAATTAGACAAAATAGTTTATGTCTTTGCAGTTGCTCATCAGTGCTAAGTACATTATTTGGACCAATTTTTATATACATTTTACATAAAATAAATAATGCCTTTACGCAGTGCCTTTTTATTTGATAGCTTGGCGGCTCAACACTGCAAGATATAGCTCAGACTAATTCCAAAAAGAGATTGCTTCTGGTCGCTAAGGTTGAGTTCACATAGGTTTTCAGAGCAAAGCAAGTAACTAAGAATAAGAAATAAAGTTGCAAAATATAGAAAAAATAATTACAACACTGCTGTTTCCCTTTGATTTTGTCTTATTTAAAATGTCTTTTGTCTTCTCCTTGCTTATCTTGCACCGCCAAAACCAAGCTAAATATTTTTATTTAAAAATAACACATTTCCTAAAACGGAAAGTTCATTTCAAGTTCTATTTGATGTTCGTGCATTTATCAAATCTCAATTCTTCGAGTCAGCTCTTTTGCTTCTTTTAAAGAAAGTTAGCACCGTAACACAAGTGTGTATGACCACACTTATCATTCAAAGAAATAGTGCCAAAGAAACACAATTTTAAAAAAGAGACGCAATCTGCGGCAATGTGAGACTGCACACACACACAAACACACCACTGTCTTGTCCCTTACAGGACCTCCTAATCTCATCTTATTTAAAAAAGGTGCACGATCTGGATGACACTAAGTATTCCACAAAGTGTTGATGTCCCTTCTTGTATAGGTGCAGAACAATCGAGGCTACATTATCTAGACTGCATTGCGTGACATTTGAATGGAAAACAAACTGTACTCTGCGGTGTGACCCCTTTGGCCCAAACAACTGACGCTGCAACTTCTTTTGCCAGCCAGGTATCACTTATACTGGGCTGCAATGGTATCCTTGCGTTTCTTTGTTGGCTGTTGGAAAGGGGTGAATGGGAAGTGTATGTAACGGCCTGGAGGGAAGGTCGAGTGGGGGAACGAAAGAGGGTGGTGAAGGGGAACAATAACCCAGTTGGAATGCCACAGAAATGACGTCATGTACAAAGCTATAATCCCTGTCTTTTACCACAAGAAATGTGCAAAATATTTCTTCATCATTCCTGACTGAAGTATTTCTTTGATGATGCTCGGACTTCAAGAGGTTGTTTGACAGGGAGAGTCAGAAGTGGCTTGTGCATTTTGACATACTGTACGCTCTGGACTTCGTCAACCTGCCTCCTGAGCCTCAGGGCCATGAAACTTGGAGGAATGCCTCTTCGAAGACGCTGGGCAGATCTTTTCTGCCAGAAGTCATATTTTGAATACTTGGCAACCAAAGGCTTCCTAAAGTTTTCCTGTAATTTAAATGAAAATAACATTAGCAGCCATGCCAAATGCATGCTATAATAACATCAAAGGCTGTGATGTTCTAAGCCTCATAACTGATAAGGAAACTATCATGTCCCATTGTTCTCTGGCTCAGCACTGCCAGTTCTCAAACAAACAGCAAGAAAAATCTACAGCTTGGACTACTGTCAACTAGTAAACAAGGCCTCTAATAAGATTTTGGAAGGTTTTTTTGTTCTCCCTTTCTGAACGCTGCAGTATTTTTCAAGTCTGCCTTCCTGGGAGAAGCAACAGCAGGTCATTAAAGATTGAAAGTTTCAGTGTGAGCATCGAGTTGCTTGAAGCATGGTGTGGATACAGGTCAAAGTTCAGGCAATGATGTGGTAACGCCAATTAGATAGGCAAACCCATAAATAGCATGATGCCAAGCTGCCAGCACAGCCTCATTACTTTGTCCTGAAGCGAAAATATGGCCAGTCTGTCATTTCTGCATTTGTAATGGAAAGAAGGACCTAGCACGTAAGAAAGATCGATGGGGAAGGGAGCGGATTTTAAGTAACTGAAACAAGGTGGGTCTATTGTGTGAAATGATTCTTTTTAAATTAATTGCTGTACAGTTGCCTGGTAGGACAGTGTGTGGATCAGAACCCAAGCCTGCTACTGAAAATAGACTGCCCTTTCAGGCTTTGCACTGAGATACCTCTCTAGGGAGCACCAGCTGAAAAGCTCTCTTTCAATAAAGTTATTTTAAATGAAACAATCTCTCAGATGGTCTTAATTTTGCACTGGCATCAAAAGATAAAAGGCTTAAAATAGAAGCTCTGATGTTGAAAGTAGAGAAGTAATACCTTACATCACAGGGAAAAACCAATTCACTGTTTCCTATGATACAAAAACACTCCAAATTGCAATGCCAGCAACTGGAATTAATTGTGTTTTGATCATTTGATGACATCTTTAGGCACACAATGGAAGCAGGCTCCCAATGACTTACACTGGCTAAATCATTCACAGTTATAAAAGCTTTTGATAGACTGTGAGGGAAAACAATGCCAGCAGCAGAACGGTTGACTTGTACATCTCACATATTTACAATAACATGGCAAAAGAACCAGAGGGAAAATAAGGTTTTCTTAAAAAAAGAGCAGCTTCAAGTTGAAAGGATCTGAAGAGCACTGACTTATAAAGGAGCTGAAAGTAGAGTCAAAAGCAACCTAGAAAATGGCAATATTGATAAGCGTGAAAAAAGAATAACACACCAGAGTTGGGGGAAGTGAAGAGCTTTGTTGTTCTCTCAATGAACTAGCAGTGTGGTCCAAATGCCCCCCTTCTGTGCACTATGTTATATATGTAAATGCCATCAGTGTGATTAGAAGTGCACTTCAAGTGCCTTAAACTCAGCTATTTGGGTTGTTTGCAGCTTTCCTGTCAGCCCATGTTATAACCACACAGATTTCAGATACTGAGAAAAATGAGGCAAGTGTAGTGATTAAGCTAACAAAACTGCTTTGCACTATGGCACATTTAATTTTGTCTACTATACCTGGCAATAATAGAATAGAATGGAAGATGGCAATAATTAACATGCCCTATCCTCCAAAGACCAATGCTGGGGAGGGAGGTGAAGCAGTGACTGGAGCAGCTTTCACTCCATCTGTTTACCAGCTACTCCCCCAGAAATTCGTGCCTGGGTGGCCGGGTTCAAAAGTTCCTGAGAGATCACCTTACTGATGGAACAGATCACACACCTTGTTTGCTGGTGGTAGAAGGTTGAAAGGCGTCCCAGAGAGATCGCGCTCTTTCTTGACCGGCTTTGCACAGTAGAGTTCTAGGAGGCCCAGGTCACAGCTACGGAAGCAACATTCTTCAACTATCCCTCGGTTCTGTCTGCGGCTGTTGGAGCGCCCAGTCGGTCTGCCTGAAAAACATGGGACAGAGTTTACCTTTCGTTGTCTTTCCAAAGATTACTGCCAGCATTGACTTAAAAGTCTATACAAAAGACAACCCAAATCTGGCAATCATTTTAAAAAGCTATAGCTACTCAACCTTGCTAACACAGTAATAGAAAAAGCCATACAATGTGGTCCAATGAACTGTTTGCTATTAGCTGTAGAATCTGAGCAAAGGATAATTATGGCCAAGGTAATGGGTAATCACCTTTTATGTCAAGAGTTTGCTCTGAACTTTGCTCATGATAACATATTTAGATTGCTCAGGGACCTCAGACAGTAATTATCCTTTGGGAATCTCACTGATGGCTACATTCCTGCTTCTCAGGTTGATGTAGATAGCATCAGTTTCTGTAGTGGATGCACACAGAAAAACACTTATGCTACATTGTTACGAAAGAGCTATATTTTCCGTGCTAAGGCTGTATCTTTCTCTTTCAAAGAACTGTCTTCACATTGTTACTTTCATCCTAAATGTGTGTCCCTTCACTTGTGAAGATTTCCAGATGGTCAGCAAGATAAACAACAATACAGGCATGTTGACTCAAGACATAACTATGCCAACAAAGTCCTACAAAGTGGGGATTTTATAAAAATCAGGCCAGACCACTGAGGCCAATTTGTTTGTACAGTGAGCTACTGAATACTAGATAGAATAATTGAGGAGAACAGCACAAACTGTCACATGCAAAAAAACAAAAAGCAATTATAGTATAGTTTTGGAAGTTGAGATTACTAAAAACATCTTTAAATGAAAGATGGAATGCTTCAGCGGTATTAATCAGAAGAATGTGGAAATAAACAAGCACTTCATTGTGACTATCAGCAGTGATTTAGTTTTGTGTCCTTGTCAAACAGGAGAGAGGGGAACATGTGAGTAATGTGCTTAGTTAATGCAAGTGCAAGCTTGGAAATAAAACTGTTCACAGTTTATGACAGTGAGCACCTGCCCTTAGTGAACATTACACACTTTGCAAATTGGTGAGGAGTTCTCACCATATTTTCATGTTCATTTGATGATCAAGATGTTTTATGGGAATGACAAATTGTGTTTAAAATTCTTTGATAAAGCTATAAATCTAACACTGTTATTCACATTCAAGGAGCTAGGGAATTGTTACACAAAATCAAATTCAAATTCTAGTGGCAATTATGATCAGCATGAGAAAGTGGTTAGTAAATGATGTGGTACAAATACTTGCAGTCTTTTTTTAAATGCTGTTTCCTAACCTGCTGTGCCCCACTAGGGGTATTTTGTCTCCTGGCATAGCAATATTATTTTTCATAATATTAATGTTCACAAACATGACACCACTAGAAGGAATGCTGGAACTCAAATGTTATTTGAAAAGTTCAGATTCACAGCTTCTCTGGGCCAAGTGCTCTGGTCTTAAAGAAATGCTTTTCCTTTCATTGTTACTTACATGGAAACAGAGCTGATAAAACATTCAGAAACCCTCACTTCACTGGCAATCCACTGTGTAAGTGCAAATAACACCCACAATTGTGTATCTGCTTTAGTGGACATAATATGGAATCCAGGCCAGGTTTTATGCAGAGGCCTTCAATCCCTTGATTTTTTCCAGCCTTCCACAAGATCATCTCACACCTGTAATTAGTATCCATTTATCCACATTTGACCCATACCCTAATTTTCACAAAAAAACCCATGAACTTTTCAAAAGAAATTCCTGATCATAAATCCCAAAGTAAAAGTTTTCCACTTCCAATGATTTCAAAACGGTCCTGAATACTGCACTATTTAATTTGCAGAAACTTAACCAGTGGTAGCTGGGAAATTAACTCATTAATTTCTAAGGAGTCATTATAAAATGATACTGCCATGTGGTCAAGAAGCAGGATGGCATTAGATTCAAGAGGAACACTTACTGCTTGGAAGAGAACACTCTGGAATAAACTGATAAGACTGGCAGGTCCCATAATCTCCAAAGAAAATAACTGAAGGCACAGACACTGTAATGGAGATTTAACTGGGCAGACACCCCCCTCAACAGGGAGTAAGTTATCATCAAAGAGAAGGATAATTGGAACTGCAGGAGGAAAGGAAATCAGATCTCACACACACACACACACACACTCACACACACACATTCACACCGTCACCACCCCCCCCCCCCCACTTCCAGATTTCAGGTATACAAGTAGTAAACTCACTGAAATAAAATCCTCTGTCACCACAGACAAACTGTAGCGTGTCCACCAGTTCACCACCACATAGCGTTTCCGCTGCAGACACCCCTTCTATGATGTACATTGTGAAAGCAATGGAAATGAACAGTAGGTGCTTGGCTGGGGACATCTTTCTACCCTGGAAAGGGAAGGGGGGGAGAAAGAAAAGGTTAGCCAGTTGAAGACGCAGATTCCCAATTATCTTTAAGAACTTCTGCTGTAGCTTTCCCAAACTCTCACCACGTGCTATTTTGTTTTGACAAGACCACAGCATGTTTACTGATAGCACTGGGAGAGTAAACGTTGCATGCTAATAAGAGCAAACTCCCATTGGCTCCATAAAGAACTCAAGGCAGGAGCATGATTTGTAAGATGGTTTTGATTAGCTCTGATCCAAATAAGTAATATCATTGCTGTGAGTCAGAGCTGAGATATTATCCTTGTTACACGAGCAGAATGGGAAATATGCATTCCAGTCAATGTTAGCGTGTTGTCTAAAACCTTCGATAACATCAGTTTGGTCTACTACTTCGAAAGCAAAACAACAGAATGAAAACTAATTGCAACAGACTACTGTTCGCAACATCATCTATTGTTGGAGGTTAATGATGCTATATGGTGCAATTCCTTTTTTAAAGCTACCATCAGTGGTGCTCGGCACTTACTGCTGACTTTCTGTCAATTCTTTTCCACGGCGACTGAGTAACATTTTAAAGTTAGTAGGCACTGGTTACAAGCACAAATCGCAATCTGGGGCACTGTCCACGGTACCCAGACCATGGTATTGAACAATGCAGTCACCTGACCGGGTGATTTATTATATTAGAAAACTCTTATTAAAAATGTGTGAAGTGTAGGAGATAGGAGGATGTGAGAGATTCGAGTACAGTCACAAGTCCTGTACCTAATCAATAATTTGCAATTTTTGGAGATTGTGGTTAAAAATTTGCTACAATTCAATGCTTATCTGAGGTACCATTCAGAAATTGTGTTATAATAAAATAAAGACATTGGAATTACAATTTCATGAATTGGACGGAACTTTAAATAATTCAGGATTACTATAACAATGGATCATTAAAATTATCTCTGATCGAAGGAAGTAAAATAAAAACCGAAGATGTAAAGCAAATGCTTCTGTTTCAGACCGAGTCCAGGTGAAGCTACATCTACTTTATAGACATATTATTCTACATTTTAAAATATACCACAATGTTATGTTCTGTTGAAAGTTTTCACTAATTATCAAAGCCGATTGAAAGGCGTATAAAGGAAGCCCTCCAAAATCGCGGAGGTATTTTTCGGGTAAAAGATTTGTAGAGAATTTTCCACTAAAAACGTCACTGTGTTCATGAAACTGGAAGAGGGAGAACCGCACTTACGACTTTCCCTATTTAACTTCGTTAAGATCGATTTTCTTGGCAATAAAAGCGGAAGAGCCTATTTAAAAAATTTACAATTCTTCAGAAATAATGTTTTAAATGCCAACTGACTCAAAGCTAAACTAGATTTATATCTTGCTTGTGATGGCTATGGATTGTAAGAATCAAGAGATCAGTTTTCCCCGGTGCAAGATTTAAAAAGTCAAATCGAGGAATGTAGCGGCACACAAGCAGGATACTAACGCTACCCAGTGGAACACGCTGGGAAACTCACCCCAGTCCGAGCTGTGAACAGCAAAACCATAGTACAAAACAAGAAATAAGAGGCATCAAATTACTTCTGTTCTGTGCCGAGGCTTGTATTATTCTCAATGCACTTTACACATAGTCTTAAAACTACCGAAACACGTTTGAAAACTACTGCTAACGCCAATTGCAGAAAGAGGAACGCGAACAGTCCAAGAACCGGCAAAATAGGGCTGCTGTATGCACAACTTTTCCAGCCGTGTTTTTTTTCCAACGTGTTAAAAAGTGAGTTTCTTTTTGCAAATGAAACACAAATGCACAAGACGATTTAAAACAGCAACATAAATTAACACATTTTTCATTGCATTCCCCAGGCGAAGAAATGTTACTCAACATTAAAAGTAATCCTGCAATAGTTGCAACTAAACAGGGAGAAAAAAAATTAGAAAACAAAAACCAAGCGATTCGAGTTTTTGTTCCGTGATGAGAGTTTAAAATGAGATTCCTGCCTAACCCATTGTTACCTTCACGGAGTTGTCGCTACAGGCTGTGTCTGCACAGGTCGGGCAGAAAGCTGGGCATTTGGGATCCATTGTACGGCGTTGTGGAGACGGAGGGGCGCGCTAACCAGATGAAGTTCCTTTAAGCGCTGTTCCAGAATTCAGGAGACAGACAGAAAAGAGCTCCCGCGCTCCTTATATACCCGCAGCGTGATCCGCCCGCACGCACGGCCACGCTCCGAGGGGTCAACGCAGATCCAGTTCCAGAAGCACGAAAACTGGCAAACTGTCTCCCTCCAGCAAGTCGAGGCGCTGAAACTTACAGCAGGATGGGCAACAATTTGTCTTTGTGCGAAATAATTGTTGATGTTTACAATTTATTCTTTTAAACGGACGTCGTCCATTCTCCCTCTGCCAGCCCCACCGTTGTAGTTGAAATGCATGCCTTTTTTTTTATTTTTGCAATTACTTTTAATTGTGCATTGTAATATTGTAGTTGTGTGATGTTAGGAGCGGCTAGCGCTCAATTTGACTGCTTTATTAATGTTTAAATGCATGTACTCTCTCTCCCCCCAAAAAAATATTATTCAAGGTGGGTTTAATTTGTTTATCATATCCGACACCCCTGACATTCCTCTTTATGTTGACAGCTTTTGATAAGGCGTATAACATTCCCAAGTGCACACTGGAAGGGAGGGGGCAGGTCAGGAGTTACCATTGTGCTCTTAACTCTCTGCAGTTGATAGCATTTCCTGAATAACTAAAGCTGGGTATGGAGGAGGAACGTTTGGAATTTGGACTGTTTTTTTTTGTAGAAGGAAGTAACAGAGAAAAAAGAGAAACAGGCACAATATTAGTTCCCTTACCTCTTCATAAGATGGGCTGAGGGAGAGGTCTAAGACTTAAACGAGGAGAATTTTGCAACATGCCTTTAAGACCTGATATCCTGGCAGGTATCAGGTCAATATGGAGAGACAGTAAACATCATGAACATATTTAGGCTGGGCTGCCAGATCGTTCTTGAGAGAGGTACATAAAATTTGTCGCTGTTGTGCTGTTCCTCTTGAGGTAGAGAAGCCTCGCTTTGACCAGGCGGAAGGAGCTGTTGGCTCCACATAGTTGGGCTTTCGCATTATCCTCTAGTGTATCACCCTTTGGCCCGTGTCATAGTCTCACTCTCTCAGCACCGATCACGCTTTCGTCTCCCCCACCTCTTCTCTACCTTCCGACTGCTGACCAACCAACTCCCACCACTGGCCACGGCCTTTCTTCCTCCTTTTACCATCCTTTCACCAACGGCCCACCTGCCTGCTCACAACCCACTCCCATGGTGACCCTCCGCTACTGGTTCTGTACATAGCCTGGGCTGCCAGAGAGGGAGCGGGAAAAATAAAATGATAAAAGGTGCTGCCGTTAATCCTGGCAGCATCTCAGCATCTCATTCTTGCTGGGCTCTGCCCCCTCCCTGCTTTCCTGTAAAGTGTGGAGCCATGGTGTCTGGATTGCATTTTAGCAAGTTTTGGCCAACTTATTACACATCTAAATGCTGGATTTAAAACTACATGGATGGCAACCTTAAACTGATTCACTTTTCACACAACTACACAATGGCCTTTACTTTAGTTTCCCTTGTTGTTCAAATAATAAAGGTTTGTTCTGGAGTCAATTCATCGTCACGATGTTTTAACAGGGCTTTTCTTTTCAATTGAAGCTTGTTTATAAAGAGAAAAATGGCCTGGCTCTTGCTTTTACTATTTACCTGCGATGTTGAGGTCTAAGTGGTGATTGTGTGAGTGAATCCAGATTTGGTCTCACTGCACAGGGTCTTGAGAGGGGGAAGAGAAAAATACAGGCAGAATGTCCTGCACCTGACTGTTATCCACGAACTTCCCTAGAAACTTGCATTTGTGGATGCTGACCCAGCAATGCCACCATTTTAAACTTCACATCTTTGAGTTCAAGTCCTTCCTTTGCCCCATTATTGCTGACCATGCAACCAGACATCTTGAGCATAACCTCCGGAGTCCCCTTCTCACATCTCTCTCATTTGACCTTTTCCTGACTCTACGTTTGGTCTTCCATCACTATATTCCCCCTCTCCCTGCCCCAACTTCCTCTCAAACTCTCTTCAGAGAGCACCCCTGTGAACCGCAATGATTAGCATCCTCCTCCTCTCACTCCATTCTCTGCTTCGTAATTCGAATCCGTGAAATGCTTTGAGAAACTTCATTAAATTAGAAACATTATCTAAGCAGCATGCATTAAAACCAATCTTTACATTAACTTAAGGACATTGATTTTTGATTGATTTAACTCTCTCCTCATCATAAAAACAACATACTTGTTTCATTTCAAAAATCAGCAGTGCTGTAGAGAGCAATAAAAGGAATTCCCATTAATATTGCGCCTATCACATCCCGAGGAAATCTCAAAGGACACTATGGGCAATGATTTACTTCGAGCAGCTGCTGCTATATATAATGTAGGCAACTGTAGCACACTTCTATAGGAGGCCATTCAACCCATTGAATTAATGACATCTCACGGAGCAAACCCATCCAGCCTCCCACCCCCGCTAATCTTCCCTTCCACCTACTCTCCCCACATCTCCATCATTTCCACCTTCTGCCCACACTGGTGGGGGGTGGGGGGGGGAGTTTACAGTGGGCAATCAATCAACCAACCAGCATTCGTTTGGAAGTGCAGGGGGAAGCTGGAGCATCCGGAGGTCACCAGGGAAAATGTACAAATTCAAGGCAGGCAGCTGAGAAGGTCAGAATTGAACTCAAGTCCCGGGAGCTGTGAGTCAGCAGCTTTTCACACTGTGTCACAGTGGTGCCCAAAATGAGCCACTCAACAGACAGTTATGAGTGATACATCTTAGTAATACTGGAGAAAGGAGAAACATTGACCAGAACTGTGAAGGATGCCTGCAGAATATAAAAGGAAAGATTCGTATTCATATACTTGATTTCCGCTTTGAAGATGATCAGGCCTTCACAGTTAAAATGCTTAAAATCAGGCTGACAAATCTTTTGTTTGGTTCCTTGCCACTGGGGAGTTCAGTAAATAATGAGACCAAAGCTTTGCATGCTGAGAGGCACCATTGAGACTGCTGAAAATAATTCACGGGGGGCAGTTCAGAAGGAAAGAAGGCTCTGGATTTGGAGGAAGAGTTCGCAATTCACACAAAGACCTGGACTTCTCACCCAGTTTGCTTTTCTTAAAAGTTTGAAGATACCATGTGTTTCAGTTTCCGAGGAGGGTTCAAAATCCTGAAGTGTTCCAAAAATGGGGGCAGCAGTAGGCTATCAATGACAGTACAGCCATCAGATCAGGCTACAGCCTTCACTCTGTGCAGGTTTTTGTGACTGAACACGCGTCTCACAGCAATGTCACATGAGGGTAGGATCATTAGCAGCCATGGGGAAGTGACAGTAATATTGGGATTGGCCTTTGATGGACGCTTGGAGTGTGGTAGGTCAGGATTGAGGGAGGTGGTGGGTGTGGGGAGTCAGGACTGAGTAGGTGTTGGGTTTCTGGTAGGGCCTGCCCATGGAAAGTTATGTACGGCAGTTGACTTACTTGGCATGTGGCACTGCAGAGCCCAGCACGCCCAGTAATAATCGTGCTGCAGACGAGATGATCCAGGTACCCTGCAAGAGGCGAGGGGGGCATTGAAAATGAAGTGGGTCATTCAAGTCAAGTGGGGTTTGCAGAAGTAGAATAATGCACCATTACGATGAGGGCAGGATTCTTGCTTGCAGCATCAGAGGCAAATGAAATAGAAATTGCACCAGAAAATGAAAATGGTGCATAATGATCCTGATAGGATCATTAGAGAGCTTAGTTCCTGGAAAAAACAATGTCAGTTTCCTCATGAAGCTAAAACAGTGCTATACAAATAAATTTCACAGCTTTAGACCCTTTTGCAAATTTCACACCTATTCTCTTTCTCCCTCTCCGGAGACATGGATGAACCAGCCTCTCCTTCATGATAAATGGAATAGAGCTGATCGGCAAAACTGTAAATCACTAGCACGAGAAGATCTGCAGATGCTGGAAGTCCGGATGAATAGTCTCGGCCCAAAACGTCGACTGTTTACTCTTTTCCATAGATGCTGCCTGGCCTGCTGCATTCCTCCAGCATTTTTATGTGTATGCTTCTGTATCATCAGTCGTTAAAACCCTTTCCATCTGAGTGTTTACCCAAATGAGGACTTGTTCCCACCAAGATGAGGAGCTCTTGTCGCTGCTACAAGAATAGGCTAATTTTGGACCATTTAAGTTCAGATACTACAAAGGCTGAGTGAGACAATGGACTTACAGAATTAGTGCCAACCCTTCCGCAACAAACGTGCTGCTGTTCCATCCCATCCACATAATTACCATGGGGAGCCTGCGTAGCTTAGATGAAGAGAGGGAGAATGACAATGGAAACTGATCAACGACTTGTCTATTGGCCGGCTCATGCCTCACACAGCCCAAGATGGATGCCTTCAGCATTCTGCCTAGTGTAACGAGCTAGGAGACAACAGCAGAAATTGGAAGCATTAAAAACAAACTGCTCTTAATGTTTAGCACTCTTAAATTAATAAAATATACATATATAGTGCACTTGCAGTCTTTATCTATCCTTGTTTGTCAGACAATGGAATGTAGATAACCTTTTGCTTTTGTTTTAATGGAAGGGTGATAACCTCGTTAGAGTAATTTCCTTTCAAATAAGAAGCCTTTTGTCTGCTGCTGGACTCTGGGTTAAGTAGTTGCTCTGAAGAGGAATTAACTGCAGATCATTCCTCACTGGAAATTCGGTGATTGCTAAACAGAAATCCTTTGTTTAATTTAAGACATTTTAATGTTAGAAAAATACATAAAATCTCCCAGCCACTGGGTGGTTTCTAAGTATAAACAGCCTGAGTAGCTGTGTTCCAAGGGCTGTGGAAATCCACCAAAGACCCACCTTGAGTCCTGTGAGTTCACAGCTTTACTTTTGAAAGGCACCCAATGATGAATGGAAACGATGGGAAGGTGAATGAGGGAGAGTAGCGTGGGGAGGGGTGAGTGCTGGAATTCAGTTCCAGTTAATGCATCTGTATGAAAACACCTTGAATTAATGCAACCACATCAATGATGGCGCAATCTGAACCAAACAATAACTTTCACCCCTACGGTGCTTTTAACGGCTGAAATCTTATCACTAGTAACTCTATAACAGTTTGTATTGTTTTTTTCTTGGAAAATACAAGTCACACATGTGACTTTGATGCCACAGTGTATGACTGTATCCATAGTTCTTTAATCTGTGCCAAGTCTCAAGTGGCAGCTTATTATATATACCCTTCATTGTGACTTCAGTGTTCTGTCAAGATTTCAGTCCGTTTCCCTTCCTGTCCCTGTAAGCTCCCCATGTCTTAGAAGCAGCCATCCCTACTTTCCCACCTTGGCTCTCTCCAACTCTGGCCTCTCAGCTATCCAAACCTATCGGATTTTCTTTGGCTATGACTGGATCACTATGAGATCACTGTTGGCTGGCAGTGAATTATTTCAGTCTACATGCCTCTGTAAACCCACTTCTCTCTACTCCTAGGAGCACCTCTGAGTGTGAACATGTCCAAAGATCTGTCCTGGGCTCAACATATTAATGCAGTTACAAAGGAGGCATGACAGTGACTATATTTAGTTAGGAGCTTGAAGAGACTTGGGATGTCTCCAAAAGCACGCACTAATTTCTACAGATGTACCATGGAGAGCAATCTAACTGGTCACATCACCATCTGGTATGGAGGTACCACTGTACAGGGTCGGAAAAAGAACGTTTTAAACTCAGTCAGCTCCATCCTCGGCACTAACTTCCCCACCATCGAGGATACTTTCAGAAGGTGATGCCGCAAAAAGGAGGCATCATTCGCCCAGGACATGCCCGCTACCACCAAGGAGGAGGTAAAGGAGCCTGAAGACACACATTCAGTGTTTCAGGAATGGTCTCTTCCTCTGCACCATCAGATTTCTGAATCCATGAACATTACCTCACTATTTTTTTCTTTCTTCTCTTTTTGCACTACTGATTTAATTTAATGTTTTAAATATACTGTACACTTCTTATTATAGTTTATACTTTTTTATTGTTGTGTATTGTGATGTAGTGATGCTGCGAAACAACAAATTTCACAACATACACCAGCGATGTTAAACCTGATTCTGATTCTAAATCCTTCAGAATCTTTCACTGAAAATTCACCTCTGTTCCGGGATCCTGGCCACTTCTAATTTCTCCATTTCCTTTGTTAACTAGTTTTGTCATGCACATTGGAACATTTATCCCGGCTAAAAACCCATTAATGATGTATTGTCTATATCATACGTGATTCTCACTGTAAATGACATTGACAGACCCCAGAGGGTAAAGGTGGTTAGAATCATATTGCATACACCTGGGAATTCTGGTGTGTCTTTTAAAGCAGGCCCCACTAATAATGTTGGTAGTTAGCCTGTCTGTCTGAGGTCCAAAATACCAAGACAGTTTCTTAGTCAAGGTAATGTTGCATCTGGTGGGTGTGTGGTGAACTACATATACCTGTCTGGACACGACCCCCCCCCCCCCCCCCCAGGGACTGCTCCTGTGGCTCCTCCCACGGACCCCGGTATAAAGGCGATTGGGGACTCCGCCCCGGCCTCAGTCTCCAGGATGCAGTGTGGTGGTCAATTACTGCTTGTTCTTTCTTCCAGCCAATAAAAGCCTATATCTCACCTCACATCTCCAAGAGTTATTGATGGTGCATCAGGGTGGACAAGGGATGGGGTGGTGGTTTGATGGGAGGGTGCTGGTGATTCAGCCAGTTTCATTTTTGTAAGTAGGTGGGATCAGAGTCAGGGACAACTGAAGTTTCAAGCTCAGGAAGAAGGCCGTGAGGATCAGGAGGTACCGGCACTTTACTTGAGAGGTGTGTGGTGCATGAGCTAAGCAAGTTGGAAAGTAGGAACGGGAGACCACCGACAGTTTACAATAGGATTGGGAATGGGAATCCAGAAATTGTGTTGGGAGTAAGAACCAACACTACATTGGAAACAGAGGGAAATAGAGTCGAGTCTGGTCATCAAGGAGCGCAGATTGCATAGACAGTTGGGCTGGATATCGAGAGGTGTCATATTGGTATGGGGATGGGGTCAAGATGACAGGTGAATTACTTAACTTGCTAACCCTGTGCTCAGTACTACAAAGGTATCATGTGAAGGCCTCTTGGTTCCTTTAGTGTCCCCAGGTCAAGTTATCCTGCAATAGCCCAAGTCTAACATGCATATATATAATTCCCTAAATATGGCCATGTAGGTGAACAAGATGGTGAAGAAAACATGTGGCATACTTTGCTTCATCGGTCAGGACACAGAGAACAAGAGCTGAGACATGACATTGCAATTGTACAATACATTATTGAGACTAGGCTGGAATATTGTGTGCAGTACTGGTCACCCAGCTATAGAAATCAGAATCAGATGTATTATCATCAGCGTACGTTGTGAAACTTTGTTGTTTTTGCTGCACAATTCAATACATTATAATCGAGAAAACCAGCGTGAATTACAGTTTATTATACACGTTTGTATATTAAATAGTTAGTTTAAATAGGTAGTTCAAAAAAAGTAGTGAGGTAGTGCTCATGGGTTCAATGCCTATTCAGAAATCTGATGGCCGAGGGGAAGAAGCAGTTCCTGAATTGTTGAGTGTGTGCCTTCATTCCTGTACCTCCTTCCTGATGGTAGCAATGAGAACAGGACACGTCCTGGGTGATGGGGGTCCTTAATGGTGGACGCTACCATTATTAAGAGATTATTAAGCAGAAAATATTTACAGGGATGTTACCAGGACAGTAGGACATAAATTACTAGAGAGACTAGAGACTTTTTTTCCATAGAGCATAGATGGCCGAGGGTGGCTTTAGAGAAGTACATAGAATCAGGAGGGGTACTGATGAGGTGGATGGTTAAAGTCTTTTTCCTAGGGTAACGGAGTCTCAAACTAAAGAGCATAGATTTAAGATGAAAAGTGAAAGATGTAAAGGGGGCATGAAGGGCAACATTTTCCCAGAGAAATTGGTGGGTATGTGGAATGAACTGCTGGAGGCATATCAGCAACAAAGGCTAAGAGCGATATGGGCCTAGTGTAGGCAACTGGGACTAGCTCAGTTAAGTAGTTTGATCAGCAAATACGAGTTGGGGTGAAGAGCCTGTTTCTGTGCTGTATAACTCTATAACTTTATGACTGATGTCATTCCATGCCACCCTGGAGTGGAAATTTAAGTGGGTCGTGATGAATGATAAGGTGACAAGAGGTACCAGGGTGAATTTTCTGAGTAAAGCAAGTTCCCCCTTTCATGTTTCACTTTGGAAAAAAAATCTTTCCATTGCATAACGTTGATAAAAGTGGAGTTATGCAATTGAATTTCCAGGCAAGTTATGCAGTTACATTTGCCCCCATCAGAAAGAATTGCCAGCGCCATCTACAGCACCAGATTCAATGCAGTTACGTTCTGCAGCTCTGCTTTTGAGGATAAGCTGCTGGGTTTCTTTGTATTCTAAATACAGCACAGAAATAAGAACATAATGCTTTGCTCAAAGCTCTGGAAACTTAACAATTCTTTTGACCAGATGGATGTTTGAATCTTATTTATAAAATAAGCCAAAATCTGTATTGTAAGTCAATAGCACCATCGCAGGTGGGGATGGCATTGCAATTAGGAGCATTTATTCCTTCCTTTTTCATTGAATCATACTTTCAAGGTCACCTGTTTGTTAAAAGAACAAGTTAGTTAATCCTAGTCATCTTTGGCCTTTCTTCCGAACCAAGTGTTTTCAATTCAAGCTTAATTTCAGCTTTCGTTTCAAAATTCTATTTAAATTTGCTTCTGCTAACAGTTCAGACAAGATGTTGCCACTTAAGTGGCATTGTGTTGTAGTGACCAATCGTTTTGTTATTTTCTTTTGTTTTCACATTCAGAAGCATCCAAAGCACAACATCAGTCTGCACAGCCAGCAGAGTGGGCATCCACAGTTGGACTACCATCTTTCCAATGATGCTGCTTGTCCCTTACCCAATCATGGATAAGCAAAAAGTTACTCTAATGAAGTGACTTCAATAAGTTACTCCAATAAATTACCCGAAGTTGGAGAAATCAATGTTCATGCCATCAAGTTGGAGGCCACACTGATGGAATGTGAGGAGTTGCTCCTCCACCCTGAGAATGGCCTCATTGTGGCAGTAGAGGAAGCCATGAACTGACATGTTGGAATGAGACTGGGGATCAGAATTAAAATAGTTGGCCACTAGGAAATCCTGCTTTCTGTTGATGGGGTGAGGGTGCTTGTCAAAGTGGTCCGCTGGCCACCAGGTCTCATCAATGTAGAGGAGGCTGCACTGGGAGCAACGGAAACAGTAGCTAACCCCTACATTTACAATCTCTGGGTCATTTTTGATGCTGAGTTGAAACTCTAACCATCATCAGGGTTAATCCTCAGAGAGGAATCAGAAGTGGAGAAACTGAGCAACTTAGGTTCCTGGGAGTCGAGATCTCTGAGGAACTAACCTGGTCCCAACATATCAATGCAGTTGTTTAGAAGGCACAACAGTGGCTATATTTCATTAGGAGTTTGAGAAGTTTGATTTGTAAAAAAGGAGGTACAGAAGCCTAAAGGCACACACTTAGTGATTCAGGAACAGCTTCTTCCCTTCTGCCATATGACTCCTAAATGGTGTTTCACCCATAAGTACTACCTCACTTTTAAAAAATATATATTATTATTGATTTTGTACTATTTTTAATCTATTCAATATGTGTGTGTATATATACTCACGTACTTACTATAATTGATTTGCTTATTTTCGTTCTATATTACGTATTGCATGCTGCTGTGTTAACACATTTCATGACACTTGCCGGTGATAATAAACCTGATTCTGATTTTGACTTGCTCTTACCACGTGCTGGGTATTCCACCAGCCTTCTGACAGGTCAAAACTCAGAAAATGCTGGAAATGCTCAGAACGTCAAGAGAGCCAACATTTCACATTGAAAAAGGAGGAGGGTTGACAAGAATAGCATGTAAAACCATATTGCCTTTCTTAAACTTGAACACGTCAAGCTCCCCTGGCTTCCGATCTTATGTCTGACCCCGTTTACTCAACACCCTGGCCTTCCCAGAACTACAATGGCTGTAAAATCCCAATTGTAAAATTCTCATCCTTGTTTAATGCTCCACAATGTCAGCACACCCTGCCTTTGGAACTTTATCAAACTGACGAACCCTCTATTTATCACCTCTGAGACATACTATTTTAGTTGTTCCGTCTTTAGTATCCATTCCTCCAGCAGCTAAAGCTTCAGGCTGTGTAGTGGCATCTAAACACGAAACCCCTTTGAGTCTGTTAAGCTATTAAGGCAATTCTTAAAAATGACCTCTTCTGTGTTCTATCCTGAGTGTCAGATTTTATTTCATTACAATGTTGTAATACTCCTTTCTGGTTTTTATTAGGTTAAAGTTGATATGCAAGTTGTTATTTTTATCCCATCCCCCGTATGGAACAGGTCAAGACAGTATTTTCCAGTAACATTATTTTGCAGCCATCTGTTGGCTTGAGTGTCAGTCCTGACTGGGCTAGTGACTCACCCTCTTATAGTTAGTGGTGAGCAAACACCCACCTTCTGACTGTTTATTTATCCAGTGTGAAATGACTGACAACAACATCTTGACCAGTTCACCTTCTCTATCTTGCCTCTCCTAATTTCAAGCCAATTGTATTAGAAACAAAATGGCCCAGAGCTAAAACCGTGTGCATTAAAAAGGGCCGAGTAGCACAGTGATTGACAGGATCCAGGATCCTGGACCGCTACAGAAAGGCAGACAATACATGTTATGACAAAGGGTCTTCTATCTGAATGAATATCTCCACTTCTCTTTCCACAGATGCCACCAGACCTGCTGAGCTTTTCAAGTTCAAGTTCAGTTTAGTTGTCATTCAACCAACATGAATACAGCCAAATAAAACAGCATTTCCCCTGGGTGCAAAACACAGTAGCCACAGACATACACATCACAAGACACATATAGAAGATATAAGGTAGTCATCAACATACAGTCACACAATGCTGATGTTGTCGGCAAGAACAAGCACCCAGGAGTCTGCAGGCAAACGCAGTCCAGCTTGTCTTCTACTGAGCGCACACTGGAGAGCAGCATGGACACTGCGCCAAACCACCTCCAGTGTCATCTCTCCTGGATGGCTGAAATAGGCAACACTATGGCATGAGTGCTACTCTGTGCTAAAATTGAGGCTGGGCAGCTAACTCAGCCACTAGCCCCGCCAATAAACCAGTGAACCGGACTTGCCGCATTTCACGTTACCAATATTTGATGGGGTCTTGTGTTAAAACCTGACTGTAAAAGCTTTTATAGATACGTGAAAAGAAAAAGATTGGTCAAGACAAATGTAGGTCCTTTACAGTCAGAAACAGGTGAATTGATCATAGGGAACAAAGACATGGCAGACCAATTGAATAACTACTTTGGTTCTGTCTTCACTAAGGAGGACATAAATAATCTTCTGGAAATAGTAAGGGACCGAGGGTCTAGTAAGATGGAGGAACTGAGGGAAATACATGTTAGTAGGGAAGAGATGTTAGGTAAATTGAAGGGATTAAAGGCAGATAAATCCCCAGGGCCAGATGGTCTGCATCCCAGAGTGCTTAAGGAAGTAGCCCAAGAAAAAGTGGATGCATTAGTGATAATTTTTCAAAACTCCTTAGATTCTGGATTAGTTCCTGAGGATTGGAGGGTGGCTAATGTAACCCCACTTTTTAAAAAAGGAGGCAGAGAAAAACCAGTGAAAATTATAGACCGGTGAGTCTGACATCGGTGGTGGGGAAAATGCTAGAGTCTGTTATCAAAGATGTGATAACAGCACATTTGGAAAGAGATGAAATCATCGGACAAAGTCAGCATGGATTTGTGAAAGGAAAATCATATCTGACGAATCTTAGAGAATTTTTTGAAGATGTAACTAGTAGAGTGGATGGGGAGAGCCAGTGGATGTGATATATTTAGATTTTCAAAAGGCTTTTGACAAGGTCCCAAACAGGAGATTAGTGTGCAAACTTAAAGCACACGGTAGTGGGGGTATGGTATTGATGTGGATAGAGAAATGGTTGGCAGACAGGAAGCAAAGAGTGGGAGTAAACGGGACCTTTTCAGAATGGCAGGCAGTGACTAGTGGGGTACCGCAAGGCTCAGTGCTGGGACCCCAGTTGTTTACAATATATATTAATGATTTAGATGAGGGAATTAAATGAGGCATCTCCAAGTTTGTGGATGGCACGAAGCTGGGTGCCGGTGTTAGCTGGGAGGAGGATGCAATGAGACCTGGGTGTCATTGTACACGAGCCATTGAAGGTGGGCATGCAGGTACAGCAGGCGGTGAAAAAGGCAAATGGTATGTTGGCATTCATAGCAAAAAGATTTGAGTACAGGAACAGGGAGGTTCTACTGCAGTTGTACAAGGCCTTGGTAAGACCGCACCTAGAATATTGTGTGCAGTTTTGGTCCCCTAATCTGAGGAAAGACATTCTTGCCGTAGAGGGAGTACAGAGAAGGTTCACCAGATTGATTCCTGGGATGGCAGGACTTACATATGAAGAAAGACTGGATCGACTAAGCTTATATTCACTGGAATTTAGAAGACTGAGGGGGGGATCTTATTGAAAAATATAAAATTCTAAAGGGATTGGACAGGCTAGATGCAGGAAGATTGTTTCCGATGTTGGGAAAGTCCAGAACAAGGGGTCACAGTTTAAGGATAAAGGGGAAGCCTTTTAGGACCAAGATGAGGAAAAACTTCTTCACACAGAGAGTGGTGAATCTGTGGAACTCTCTGCCACAGGAAACAGTTGAGGCCAGTTCACTGGCTATATTTAAGAGGAAGTTAGATATGGCCCCTGTGGCTAAAGGGATCAGGGGGTATGGAGAGAAAGCAGGTGCAGGGTTCTGAGTTGTATGATCAACCATGATCAGACTGAATGGCGGTGCTGGTTCGAAGGGCCGAGTGGCCTACTCCTGCACCTACTTTCTATGTTTCTATAACAAGACAAACAACTAAGATGATCCCTGACTTGTTAGAGTGCACACCGCATTCACACATCGACTCCGGCGCCTCTCTGTAGCAGGCAGCAAATCGGTCCACACCAAGTGCAGCTCCTCCGACAACGGGCAACTGGCTGATTGGGTAGACCTGCAGTACTTGGAGTTCCTAATGTTCGGCAGCGTCTTACAATTATGAAAGAGACATTAAAAAAAGACAATAACACCTTTGTTTGGCCCTGTTGAAGCTGCTGTGTCTGAGGGCACTGCCATCTGCCTGCAAAATGCATTTTCTGCTTCTATTTTGTATTTCCAATATCTTCAAATCTTATTGTGTGTGTTCAAGCTGGACTAATGTGGGCGTCCTGCGTTGGCTCCGGAATGCGTAGTGACACTTGCTGGCTGCCCCCCAAGCACATCCTTAGGTTGTGTTAGTTGCTAACGCCAGCTTCCCATTTCACTGCATGTTTCAATGTACACATGATAAATAAATAAGTGAATCGGAATCTGAAGTGCAGGTTTCAGGGTTGATAAGGGCTGATCTCATCAAAGCAGAGAAGTGTTTTTTTTGGCTCAGTTAGTAGCACTCCACTGGCAGTAGGAGGTGAGGTGAGGGTCTCCGTTGGTCAGAGTTGACCATGGATATTGTGTCCTAGCTGTCTAGATACAGAAGCCTGGGCAGTACAATACGGAGAGCAAGCCGTTGCCCATGTAGCAAGCTCCCTCTCTCCACGCGTCCGAACGACAGAGCCCAATGCAGTTTGACACCAACAGCATCTCAGGGGTTGCCAGTCAGCATTGAATTCAATGTAGGACTGCCTTAGGGACTCCAGCTCTGGATTTTTCTCTCAGGGTTTACTCACGAAGCCTTCCCCATGAATGGGTGTAGCCACAAGGCAGCAGAGGTTTGAGATCAGAGTTTTCCTTCTCCTCGATGAGCTGTCAACCATGGCTGATGAGCCCCATCTGCCTGAAGCGACTGGCTTTAAAGCATCAGTAACCTGCCTTTGCTCCTTTTCCTGTCAGTGGAAATGGTTCCGCTAGACTTAGTTGCTTAGCTACACGTGCAGGCCAGAAGCTGGACTTGGTTGTCAGAGGCTATTTGAGGTGCACGCCATTGAGAGCATTTAATAGGTAGTGGGAGCTTGTCTCCACTACCACCCCCAGCGATAAAAAGCTTAAGACAGTGTAAAAGGAGGAATAACAAGTCACCAACATGTTTTAAAAACTGATTTTTACCATAACTATCTTTAATCAAAGCAAAGTTAAGGCAGATATGGAGGGCAATCCGTTGAGTTGCTGTCACCTGTTTTGTGCTGTTGCAGAGTACCAGTTGGAAAGGTGGAAGATTAAACCAGTCTGATGAAGTATTACAGCCCAAAACATCAACTTCTCATTTCCCTCCCTGACCTGCTGAGTTCCTCCAGCATTTTCCGGTTGTTGCTGAAGATTTCCGGCTTCCGCAGAATCTCTTGTGAAACTCATTTGAGCACGTGTTCCTGGTTAGCAGAGCACAGCCAAAATGAGACAGCACCACCCTGTTTGGATGGCTCCCTTCAGCGAGACATTAACTTGAGATCCCATTCAGGTTCACATCAAAAAATGGCAAGGATCGTTGGAATGGAAAGATGCTGTCATGTTGATATACTGGAAGGTTATTTCATACAAATTCCCCTCTAACCTGACTTGGAAATACACTGACATCTCATTAACACTGTTGAGTCAAAATTGTGGATCTCAGTTCTAACAGCACTGTGGGAGCAGTTCATCAAAAAGACTACAACAAGTCAAAAATGTGACTCACTGCCACCTGCTCCGGAGCAGTTGAGCATGTTGGCCTTGCTGGCAAAGACTACATCCAGCAAAATATTTTTTTTAGAAACATGGATAGGTTGGACCGCTTTCTTTGCACCTACAACTGTGAGGTGTGATCCTTTCAAGAATTAAAAGACTAGCAAATCCTAGGACAACGAAAGACTGATAAGAGTTGAATGCAGATAAACACAATATCCAAAGACCTGGATGTAAGCATAAACTCAGTCTCCAATTATCTGTACCTTAAAGTTCAGCAGGCACTGAAGAGATCAACATATCAATGTATCTGCTGCTAAATGATCACAGTAGGCACTAGTACAGCGTGGAAATCTAATCTGCTTTGTCTCAAACTATTTATCCCTGTTTTCTGTTTCTTTTTTTGTTTTGTGTAACTGAGCGAATGATTACATTGTCACAGTCTACAGATAATTTACTTGTATTTGTGATGTGTGTTCCTATCAGTCATAGCTCATGCATCACATTTCTGGACAAGTTTGTTAACTGTGTGTGGAATATTATCAGAAATTTAGCTGACTTCCTCCATATCAGAGTGAAGCTGCCCTTAATCGTATTTCTCATGACTTCTTACCATATAAAAAGAGACCATTTAGTCCTTGAAATCTCCAAGCAGTCCCATCAATCTCTTTCTCTGATTTATTTCTCTGCCATCTACTCTCATGTATTTGGCATGAGCCCCAGATCCTCAAGACCTTCTGCAGGGACACCACTGTGAGTAATATGACTAGCTGTATCCCCACCTGGTACAGGAACTGCACCAACCTTGATCACTGGGCACTGCCAAGAGTGGTACGGACAGCCCAGCGCATCTGCGGACGTGAAATTCCCTCTGCTGAGGACACTTACAGCAGCTGGTGCAGGAAGGGGGCCTGGAAAATCATCAGGGACACCAGTCACCCCAACCATAAGCTGTTTCAGCTGCTTCCATCTGGCAAACGGTACTGCAACATTAAAGCCCAGACCAACAGGCTACGGGACAGCTTCTTTCTACAAGCCATTAGACTTTTTAAAACTTACATGGCTGTACATTGCAATGGAGTCATAACGCAAAGACTTTTATTCCCTCATGTTGTGGGATAGATTTAAGGTTTATATAAATTCAGATTCAAATTCATGCATTAGATGTAATCAATCTATTGCCCACAGGCCCCTGGGATTGGAGGGCACTCAGAGAAAACCTGTGGTCAGGATTAAAACTGCGTGCCTCAAGCTGTGCTCCTACCTTGCAATGACAAATTGCTGCCTTCATTCCATGTTAGTATTCTGGAGCTAATAGATCCGGTCCTCTTCTATGCCCTCGTTTCCACTGTATAATATCTGCCTTGTTGCCTCTTGAGCAGAAACCTTCATTGTTTAGGGTTAGAAGAGTATCAAACGAGCAAAACTGATCTAAATTAGCAGGTGGTCTAATCTTTTGCCCTAGTGAAGAGGAAGTGAAGCAAAGCAGCGGAATACTGTGGAACAAGACAGGAAGATGTGAGGACCAGCAGAATGGAAGGGGGGGGGGTGGATGACAGCAAAATGGTCTACAGTTCTATCTTGATTTTTAAAAAGAAGTAGGGAGTGCCAATAAGGAGTGATGTTCAAGAGTGAAAACAAGTTGAAAGGAATGGAAAGCAGGAGAAGAGTTCAGCAGAAAGAAGTAGGGTCCAGCTGGAAAGAGTGGCGACCAATAGGAAGAAGAGGGGATCAACAGAGCGTTGGCATCGTCAGGAAGATGTGAGGAGCATTAAGAAGGAGTGGGGACCAGTAGAAACTTGGGACTATCAAGAAGGAGTGGGAACGAGCAGAAAGTCGGGATCAGCAGAAAGGACTGAGTGCCATCAGTAAAGCTCACATGGGGGCAAAGGAATGAAGGTGAGCAGAATAGAATGAGGTACTGAGAAGAATGGGGAAAGGTAGGGAATGGGACCATCAGAACAGAGCCAGTCTCAAGAGAGAGACCACCAGGTTATAAGTGGAAAGCATCGGAAAATGGTAGGAGCCAGCAGAATGAAGCAGAAACAGTAAAATGAAATGGGCTCCAGTGTTAGGGAGTAGCTCTGCCACCATCTGCCTGTCCAGCCCAAAAGATTGTGAGAAAGATTAGAAGGACCTTGGGCAGAAACAGGATTATTGTGATTTTGTTTCGTGGCTCCCCTTTTCCCTCTCCCTCGCGCAGCATCAGCTGTCAATGCTCTCATGTGATGAATGAACATACTCCCTCTTCATCCTGTATGCCTCCACGTAACATGCAAAGTTGAGTTTGTTATTCATTCACGGCAGAAAAATAAAGCATAGTAGCACAACCACGTGATGGCTGACACCGGCAGCTCAGGAGCTGCTGTTGTCTTTTTGACTCTGTGGTGCTCTGTTATTCTGCTTTCTCTGGGCCCTGTGTGACAGTGTATTGCAGTAATTATACAGAACAAACTATAATTATTGTGCATACACTGTTGTTTTTCACTTGCTCTGGTGGCATCTAATCCACCTCACTGTCTATTGCTTCCTTTGGATTGCTGTGCCCATTGGAAGCAGTTCGGTAATGAAAAGGCAGCGGTCCCCCTTTTCTGCTGTGGGAATGTCTTCACTAACGACAGCAACGTATTCATCATCATTTGCACTACACTGGGAAGCTGGACCTTGGAATGGTTGGGACGAGGTGGGCGTTGGGGTCGTGGGGAATGTGTAAAGTTTGCCTGTGAAGAAAAGCTGAGATTTCAGGCCACCCACAGGCAGACCCGAGAGAAAAAAAGTCAGCCCTGTCTCCTGGAGCCACCAGTGGGAGCTGTTTAGCTTTGCTGTGTCTGGCACCTGACAGCATAAGGATAAACCCATGATGGAGAAGGGTATCAGTGCTCCTACACCCTTTAGGGCTGTGACATTAATGTCACAAGGCTGTCTCTAAAATCACAGCAGCATAATGGAGCAGACTGTAAGCTCAGTGGCTTCAGCTACTTCTTTGGAATGCATTTGAATTAATTATATAAAATAATACATCAAAAATGCAACCTTTTAAAAATATAAGGTCTTACCTTAGCAATATATGATACACGAATTATAAGGAGTCTAATAATTTGATGGCTGTAAGCATGAAAACCAGGGCAGCACTCAGGAGACACCTGGGCATTACTCTTGTCAAAGGGTTTCGTGTTTGCCAATCTGCTGAGTCTGTGTGGCAGAAGCTGTTGTCTATTTTTCATGGAAACACTCCCCAACCCCCATCATTGGATTAGGACCTTACTCTGACAAGATTGTGTTCTATGGGTGACATGCGTGTAAAGAGCATACATAAGCATCTGCCACCCCTCAAAACTGGAGTGCAAACAAATCATCCTTGATCCCGAGGAACTGCTTTAAGAAAATGAAGAATAAATCTTTTATTACTGCATGTTCACACCCCATGCTATAACTTAGAACAACACACACAAAATGTTGGAGGAGTGCAGCAGGGTCAGTCAGCATTTGTCAAAACAAATAAGCAGTCAATGCTTCCGGCAAAGACCCTTCATCCTCTAACTTGGTTATTTTAAAATAAATTCTTCCTTTCACTGGTATCTGTATGTTATGAGGCAAAATGTCAGTTACTAGAGGATTCCGGAGTCCTTCATCATTTATAAAATAAGTGTAGCTCATAGTGGTCTTGTTGCTAACTGGCCAGTGTCATACTTGGTACAAATTGCTTGAGGAAGGTTCACCATGTGCTTTCAGGCTGCTGCTCTTAAAATAGAACCATTCAAAATTTCAGCTCCCTTCTTTATCTCGAGTACAAGAGGACACATGCACAAAGGGTATGGGAATCCTAACACAGTGCCCATTGGAAAGTTTGAAAATCTAAATATCTGCTGGTGATGAAAATAAGAAATCAAAGCAGAAAATGCTGGAAACACTCAGCAGGTGAGATAGTATCTGTGGAAGTAGAAACAGAGTTTACAGATTGAAAACCCCTCAGCAAAACTTTGGTTTGCTGTGACGAACTTGCCAGCTATGTTTATCTTTACTGCTCAAACACTTTCTAGGTATAATTTTGCAAATGAGTACTTCTGGTGAACTGTAAAATTGTGCATAACAATGGGGACAACAACAGCCCATCTCCATATGGAGTACTTGGTAGAATATTGAAGGTTCATCATCAACAATTTCTGCTAAGTTCTTCAAAGGTACAAAGCTCTTTCAAATCCATCACAGGCATCCACAACAGTTGGGGTTGATTCTGACTTGGAGGTTCATGCTTTTGGTTATAGAGTATACTTTTAAGTCTAAAACTGTAGTCAGCATTAAACCTAATGACTGCAGTGTTGTGAGTGTTACAGATCAGTAATTAGTGAGTTTCCTTTAGTGCTTATTTACTTCCTGCTTCCTGACTGCTACAGCATTATTGTGCAATGAAAGAAAATTCTAAGTGCCAAGGATGTGCATTACGCTCATTAATCTTTCTCTTGCTGATAATACATTTGGTTAATATCACATTACAGTCTAATGCAATGATAATGCAAATGCATGCTTAAAGCTTTATATTGAACCATCGTTGATGCAGAAGTGACTATCGGCGATCTTGACGGCCTCCTTGAAAGTGAACTGGCATTAGGAGCATCCACTTATAGTCTGTCTGAATGAAATACAAGCAAAAGCTTTTCTCTGCATCTGTCTACATGTGACAACAATAAAACCAATTACCAATATTTTGTAATGTACTATGGGTTTGCAGTCAATGGGTAGACAACAGACAGGATGGACTGCAGTAAGCATTCCTTCATAGGAGAAGAGTCTGCAATCAGAGGGCATTTAAGATCAGGAAAATGTTTAGAGAGAATATAAGGAAGAATTTTTTCCCAGATAGTGGTTTGAGTTTGGAGCACACTACCTGGGAGGGTGGTAGACAACATTTAAGAAATATCTAAATGAGTACTTGTCTGACCAAAGCACAGAAAGCTATGCACCAAGCATTGGGTAAATGGGATTAGTGTAGGTGATTACTTGATGACTAGTATGTATGAAGTGGACCGAACAGCCTGTTCCTGTGCTCTATGACTACAGCTCATGGCTCTTTTGTTGGTTTAAGAGAGACCAGAAGACCAAAACCAGAGAAGGAATTCCTGTAATGTCAGATGATATAAAATGATGAAATGGTGAACTCAAGCAACATGCTGGAGGAATTCAGCAAGTCAGGCAGCATCAATGGAGGGAAATAAACAGCGTTTCAGGCCAAGACTATTTACTGATGCTGCCTGAAACGTTGACTGGTATGCTGGGAGGCATCTTTCAAAACTGATGAAAGGAATTGGAAAGATATTTTAGAATCTTCCAGATAAGTGAAATATGGCTGATGTAGATATGAGATCGATGGAACACAACAAAGCTACTCTGTTGATTAGAAACGACTCTGAAGTGCCAGTTCTCTCTGTCACCATCTTACCTGCTGAGCAAATGTCTGTCTAACATCTCTTAAACATAATTATTGGCGCCATGTTTCATATATCAACTACTCTCTGTAAAAAAAAACTTACTGCTCAAGTTCCCTTTAAAACTCTTCACTTTCACCTTAAATCTATGCCCTCTTGTGTTTGATAACACTACTGTGGGAAATAGATTCAAACCATATTGATGTCACTTATAATTCTGGTTATCTATTGGGTCACCTTTCAGCCTCCTTTGCTCAAGGGAAAACAAACCCAGCATATCCATTTTATCCCTATTACTAAAGTCCACCAATCCAAGCAAGGTCCTGGTGAATCTCCTGGCATTGTCTCCAATGCAACCACATCATTCCTGTAGCATAGTGACCAGACTTGCTTGCTACCTGTGTAAAAGTTGCAAGCTAACATCTTAACTTCTATATTCACTTCCCCATCAAATGCGATTTGATTTCTTCACCACCTTCTCAAACTGTGTTGCCACTTTCAGTGAATTATGGACTTGGATCCTACCCTTCTGGTTCTTCAATGTTCCTTAGCTACCTTATTTTTTACTAAGTGTGTCCTTCCCTTATTTAACTCTCTGAATTTATTACCTCTCACATGATGGCACTACCTCCTGTACCAAATAAAGGAGCCTCTGAGTGTATGCTTATGGTCCTTTGCTGCTGTAGCCCATCCCCGTTAATTCACTATGCTGTGCATTAAGAGATGGCCTTCTGCACACCACTGTTGTAGTGCGTGAATAGTTAAGTTACTGTCAATTTGAACCAGTCTGGCCATTCACCTCTGACCTCTCTCATTAACAGGTAGATTTTGCCCACAGAACTGTCGCTCACTTCTGTCTTCAAATTGTTTCTAAATAGCTGGCCTCACTCAGGGAGGTGCAATACTGGACCTTCTCCTTGGGAATGACGTAGGGCAAGTAACAGAAGTGACAGTCAGGAAGCACATTGGGTCTAGGGACCATAATTCTATTAGCTTTAAGATTAAAAAAGGATGAGGAGTCCACAGGTTCGGGTCCTAAAATGGAGCAGGGTTAATTTTCTGGAAATTAGATAGGATCCAGCAGAGGTCTTTTGAGAGAGCTTGTTTGAAGGGAAAGTAAGTGGGAAGTTTCAGAGAGAACATAACATAAGAACATAAGAAATAGGAGCAGGAGTAGGCCATCTGGCCCATCAAGCCTACTCTGTCATTCAAGAAGATCATGGCTAATTTTACCATGGATGCATCTCCACCTACCTGCCTTTTCCCCATAACCCTTATTTCCCCTACTATGCAAAAATCTATCCAAACTTGTCTAGGTATCTTTACTGAGGTAGACTCCACTGCTTCATCGGGCAGAGAATTCCACAGATTCACCACTCTTTGGGAAAAGCAGTTTCTCCTCATCTCCATCCTAAATTTACTCCCCCCGAATCTTGAGGCTGTGTCACCTAGTTCTAGTCTCGCCTACCAGTGGAAACAACTTTCCTGCCTCTATCTTATTCATCCCTTTCATTATTTTATATGTTTCTATAAGATCTCCTCTCATCCTTCTGAATTCCAGTAAGTAGACTTCCAGCAATTCAATTTCTCCTCATAGTCTAACCCCCTCATCTCTGGAATTAACCTGGTAAACCTCCTCTGCACCACCTCCAAAGCCTTCTTCAAGAAAGGAGACCAGAACTACATGCAGTACTCCAGGTGTGGCCTCACCAGAACCCTATACAGTTGCAGCATAACCTCCCTGCTCTTAAATTCAATCCCTCTAGCAACGAAGGCCCACATTCCATTTATCTTCTAGAGAGCCTGCTGCACCTGCAAACCAACCTTTTGTGAAAAGAGTGCAGGAACTATTTACAAGGATGTTGCCAGGACTAGAAGGCCTGAGTTATTGGGAGAGGCAGGCCAGGACTAGTTATTTTTTGGAATGTAGGAGAATAAGGTGTGACTCTATAGAAATGTTTAAAATTATGAGAAGCATAGATAAGGTGGAAGGTAACAGTGTTTTCCCCAGGGTAGGGGACACCAAAATTGGGAGGCATAGGTTTAGAGTGAGAGGATAACAATTTAAAAAGGACCTGGAAGCAACTCTTTCCCATAGATGGTGCTGAGAATATGGAACAAGCTGCCAGAGGAAGTGGTTGAGGCAAGTACAGCGGTATCATTTAAGAAGCACTTGGATAAGTAAATGGAAGGATGGGTCTTAGAAGGATATAGGCTCCGATAAAGGAAACTGGTACTATCTGGTTGGGCATGGTGGTCACCATTGACTCATTGGCCCGAAGATCTTATATCTGTGCTAGATCACTCTATAACTCCATGTTGGTGAGTGTGCAGGACAGGAGCCATTAAAAACCATTGCAAATGGGGTTATTTCTGTCAAAGATCAGTCAAGGTGAAGTTAGGTCAACGAGCATTTTCAACAGTTTTTGTATGTTGCCTGTCCCGCACCCTCACATTGTCTCCACTTGAAGCATTTAGTCAGCAGCTGGGAATGGATGGGTGCCTTAGTTTTCCGTCCACCCAGACCTATTCACTACGTTCACCAGAGAGCCACTCGAGTCTCAGACTGAGTAGCCTCGTGTACAAGGTTAACATGGGTGTGGAGTGAATGAGGGTGCCATGCCTGGTTGGTTTTAAACACATACGGTTCATTTCGTCAGCTCTTTCCACTCAAACTGTTGAATGTTCCTGGTGTTTTATATTCTTACGTTATAAAAAAAGCTTTATTTTTAAATGGTGATGCAATCTTTATTTGCTAATAATAGAACTATATAAAACTACAGCTTTTGACTTGTACTCTGCTAGTGCATAGAACAACTCACCCAGCCAGGCTGACAGTATAGGATGGATCTGCGGTTTGCAAGCTGAATGATTAGGTCTGGCCTAACACTTAATGTTAAATCCACATCCAGTATATCATCACATTTTATCCAGAGGCAATCATGCAATTGTTTTCTCATTTTAAAAAAAGTAGATTTTTCTCTAAATACATTTAAGGATAACAAGCTGGCAAGGATTTGAACAGAAGTTCCAATTAAGGCATAAAACTTTGAAGGATTGTGTATGTTATATACAATGGGGAAATAAAGACACATAAATAGAAATGGAAGCAGAGTTAATGTTCCCAAAAGGAGAAGCAGAATTTAGGATAAAAGGCAATGAGTGTTCAATCATTTTCCATCTTTCTAAGTTATAATTAATGATACAGGTATAAAACTCTCACCAGGCCAGATCTGTTCTGATAAAGGGTCCTTGATTTGTTTCTTCTTTCACAGATACTGTTGACTGCTGAGTGTTTCCAGTGGTTTCTGTTTTTCTTTTAAATTTCCAATATCTGTTTTTCCATTCACTCACAGGACAGCTCCTCTAACCCCAGCCTGAGTAGATCTGATTTCCATGTAGCAAGATGTTGATGCAGTGATGGTGCTGCAGCATAATATTCCCTGCTTGGTGTATTTATACTGCTGCCCATGCAATATTTATTTCATTCTCTGTAACTTCCACCATCTACGATGAGATCCTACCATTTAGTACATCTCACTCCCCCCCTTCACGTCCTGCTTTCCATAAGGATCATTCCCTACACTATTCTCTTGTCCACTCATCCTTCCTGGCTCTTATCCCTGCAAGCAGCTTAAGTGCTACAGCTGCCCCTGCACTTTACCACACCACCGTTCTATACCCCGCACGGTAATCCCATGTACTTGTGAGCCTCTCAGGGCCAATTTCTGTATCCAGTGCTCTCAGAGCAGCCTCCTCTACATTAGTAAGCCCCGAGAAAGATTGAACCGTTTTGTCAAGCACCTTTGCTCCATCTGTTACAAAAGGCGGCATTTCCTGGTAGCCATCCACTTTAATTCAACTTCCCATTCCCATTCCAACATGTTGAGGCATGGACTTCATGGTGAGGCTGCACTCAGGTTGGAGGAGCAATGCCCTTACATTCCAATTGAGCAGCCTCCAACAGGGTGGCATGGACATCAATTTTATTAACTTTAGGTAATCTGTTTTCCCTGCCCCTTTTCTACTATCCCACTCCCCATCGTGGTTACCATCTCATTCCTTCTCTTCATTTATCACTTCTCCCTTTTTCCTTTCTCCTTCCCTTTTTTCCATTGGCAAAGCCAAAGTAAATTCATTATCAAAGTACCATGGGCACCCAATAAAGTGGCCGCGGTGTATGCACATGGCTTTCTGCTGCTGTAGCATTTCCATTTCAAGGTTCAAAGTGTTCTGTATTCAGAGCTGCTGTTCTGCTCACCACTATTGTAACACATAGTTATTTGGGTTACTGTCCCCTTCTTGTCAGTTTGAACCAGCCTGGCTATTTTGCCCACAGAACTTCTGCTGTCTGGATGTCTCTTGCATCATTCTCTGTAAACTCTTCAGACTGTTGTACATAATAATACCAGGAGATCATCAGTTTCTGAGATACTCAAACCACCCTGTCTGGCACCAACAAACATTCCACAGTCAAAGCAACTTAGATCCCATTTCTTTCCCATTCTGATGTTTGGTCTGAACAGCAGCTGAACCTCTTGACCATATCTGCAGGCTTTTATGCATTGAGTTGTTGCCACATGATTGGCTGATTAGATATTTGCATTAATGAGCAGGTGTACAGGTGTACCTAATAAAGTGGCCATTGAGTGTATGTGATCATATACAATTTTGAGATTCATTTTCCTCCAGGCATTTACAGGGAAGTAAAGAAGTACAATAGAATTTATGTGAATCGTAAAAACTAAAGGCTTAAAAGCAACCAACGTGCAAAAGAACTCAAATTGCACAAATAATGAAACTAGTAAATAAATAATACTGAGAACAGAAGTTGTGGAGTAAAGAAAACGAGTCTATAGGTTGTAGAAATAGTTCAGCGTTGAGGTGACTGAAGTTATCCATGCTTGTTCAGGAGTCTGATTATTGCAGGGTAATAATCAAAAACTTTGGCAAACTTCTATACACAATGGAGAGTATCCTGAACCTGGTGGTGTGGCACCTAAGACTGCTGTACCCCGCCATATGGTAATAGCGAGAAGAGATGACAACATATACTGCCTGGATGACAACATATACTGCTTACCTATGGCAACACACCTTGTAGAACATAGAACATAGAATAGTACAGCACAATTCAGGCCCATCAGCCCACAATGTTGTGCCGACCCTCAAACCCTGCCTCCCATATAACCCCCCACCTTAAATTCCTCCATGTGCCTGTCTACGGACATGTGTTCAGTGATCGGGAGGGCTTTACCTGTGATGGACTGGGCTGGATCTACCACATTTTGTAGACTTTTTCATTCCTTGGCATTGGTGTTCCATGCCAGGGCATAATGCAGCCGATCAGGATACCCTCCATTGTGTCTCTATAGAAGTTTGCCAAAGTTTTTGATGACATGTCTAACCTGTGGAAACTTCTAAGAAAATAGAGTCACTGCCTTGCCTTCTTTGTGAAGGCGCTTACATACTGATCCCAAGACAGATCCTCTGATATAGTAACACCAAGGAATTTGAAGTTATTGACCCTCTCCACCTCCAATCCCTCAATCAGACTGGCTCATGGATCTCTGGCTTCTTCCTTCTGTAGTCAATAATCAGCTCTTTGGTTTTGCTCATGTTGATGAGAAGTTGTTGTAATGACATAATTCAACCAGATTTTTGGTCTCTCTTCTATATGCAGATTTGTCACCACCTTTAATTTGGCCAACAACTGTGGTGCCATTAGAAAACTTAAATATAGCATTGGAGTTGTGCTTATCCACACAATATAAAGAGAGTAGATCAGGGGGCTAAGCATATGGTCTTGTTTTGCACCTGTGCTGATGGGAGAGATTTTGTTGTCAATCCAAACTGACTGGGGTCAGCAAGCGAGGAAATTGTGGATCCAGTTGTACAGAGAGTTATCAAGATTTGGGTCTTGGAGCTTAATCATTAGCTTCGAGGAGATGACAGTGCTGAATGCAGAGTTGAAGACAATTAATAGCATCCTGATGTATGTATCTTCATAGTCCTGATGTTCCAGAGTTGAATGGAGAACCAACTTCTCTTATCTTCTCTTATCAGAGTCTTTCTTCAGTCATTTCCATCTTCCACCTATTACCTCCCAATTTCTTGCTTCATTCCCCACCTTTTCCCACACTTGGTTTCACCTATCATCTGCCTGCCTGTATTCCTTCCCCTTCCCCTTGCTTTTTATTCTGGCTTCCTGCCTCATTCATTTCCAGTCTTGATGAGGGATCTCGACCAGAAACATCAACTGTATATTCTTCTCCACTGCCTGACTTGTTGAGTTCCTCCATCATTTTCTGTAGGTTGCTCAAAATTTCCAGCATCTATGGAATCTCTTGTGTTTCCTTTCTTTCTGTTATGTTTATCTTGCACAGAAAAATACCTTAAAATGTAATGTCTAGAATCATGATGTGACTGTATTACTAAAAGGACTTTAGCAGACTATTTTTCAAGAATCCAATGCAACTATTGTGCAAAATGCCGTGAAGACTAAAGATCTGCTGATTTCAAGCTGACCTCTGACCTTTGGGCTCCTTATGAACGTAATTGTAAAATAGCTACTGCCGTTGTCTTGTTCAAGCAAGAGGAAATCTGCAGATGCTGGAAATCCAAGCAGAACACACAAAATGCTGGAAGGACTCAGAAAGCCAGGCAGTATCAATGGAAAAGAGTATTGTCGATGTTTCGGGCTGAAATCCTTCGGCAGGACAGAATTCCTGGATTCATTGCTTGATATGAATGAGTTCAAGGAATCTGCATGTGACTCTATATGAATAATCAGAACAGTCAATATTACAAGGCCAAGATGCTGAAAATTGGATTAATTACACACATTGACTCTTTCTATTTTACATGGGGCAGATGTTTTCTTTATTTTATAATTTATTTTTTTTTGAAGTTCTTCATCAAACAAACATTTCCATAAGATGTATTTCAGATATTGTACATATATATATTATAATCATATATGCCACAAAACTCCACATAATATTTATTTGAGGCATACACTTAAAGAAAAGAGAGGAAAGAAAGAACAAGTGAAAGGAGAAAACTATGTACAAGTAGGGAGTGATCTCTTTTTTACAACGTATTCGTTGATTTGTGAAAATAAAATCAGGCCTGTGAGGTGTTATGTAGTTAAACCATTTTTTCCAGTATGAATCAAATTGTTCCAACTTATGGTTTTTGTTTATAAGATGTATTTCTTTTAAACTATTTTTATTTCAGTTTATCCCGATTACAACACTTACACTACCACAAATGTAGGACTGAAGGAGATACAAAAACAGATAGTCCTCTAGCTAGACTGCCATTTATACCATTGACCAAAGCAGAAATAATCCCCTTTATGTAATATTACACTTTTAGAGGTGTTGTTTATTGAATGAGAAATTAGACCTAGTCCCCTTGTCCCTGTGTGAAGGTGCAGTGGAATTTAAGTTTCCTGCCAGCAACTACCTTTGAATCAAAACCACTAAAATGTTGCCTGCCCTATCTAATTTTCCATTTCTATTAGCTTAGGATGAAATTAATGATTGCTTAGATGTAGTGTGGTGGTGAAGTTAGTAAATATCCCATGTAGGATGCCTGGACTAACAGTCTGGGATGAGTTCATTTTCCCATCCTGGAAACGGTGGAATTAGATTTGCTTAAACAATCTGCATGTTTTTCTAAAATAAAACAATAACTCTTAGTAACCATGACCACCAAGCTTACTATTTAAGTTATTGCAGTCCACGAGGGGAGGAATCCCATTTTAATGTGACTCCAGCAATATGGTTGACTTTGAGCTTCCCACTGCAAAGGGCAAAGCTGTCCAATATGGAAGGTCACCACCACCTTCTCAAGGACAATCAGAGACAGTTAATAGCTATACTAGTGACCCCAAACCCCACAAAAATGAATACATTTTAAAAATACTTACATCAAAAATTAAACTATACCATGCAATTCATGTTGAGGCACACTTTCTTGTTTAATAAAATAACAGGCGAAATCTAATTCCTTGTCTCTTTCATTCTTCTACCTCATCATAGGATCCTAGAGAGATACAGCAGGGAAGCAAGCCCCTCAGCCCACGGAGTCTGCATTGGACATCAATCTCTCAGTTACTCTAATCCTATATTAATTTCATAAGTTATTTTTCCTACATTCTCATCAATTCCACCAGATCCTATCACTCACCAATTGGTCTACTAACCTACACGCACTTTCGGGATGTGGAGGAAATTGCCAGTAGAGATGCTGAATTTCCTCAGGGAGACCTTAAATCATTAACTTTGTTCACCTGGTAATCTCTTCCCATGGCAAAGCTCAGGATGGCGGATCAGGTTCCTACCGACTGATTTTCTTGGCAAGATCCGCAGCTTGCTCTGTGGAAATGTTTCCCTTCATCTGCGTAATGATTTAATTTGGCGTTTATAAATCTATGCTGCCGCCAGTCATCATCAATGACTTCTCTGTTTAATGAGATCCATCCTAGGATCGCAGAATTTTAGTTACAGCACAGAGGTTGTCCATCAAGTGAGAAGATACATCAAGTCCCCAACTTCAGGTGGAAATGAAAGGATCTCTTGTCCTTGTATGAAGTAGATTAAGTCTGCTCTGGCTGTCTGGAGAAGCAATCTACATCTCTTTCCCTCCTCAAGCACATCATTTTGATTACTTTTGTTGATTTCTCCCCTCTTCGCCTGCTTCAGGAACACTACATTTAGTCTTTATAGACCCCTCACAAAAAGTCATAGAATAATACATTGTGCTTATGTGAATCCTTTAAAGGAGATATCTAATTTAGCTCATTCTTCAGTCAATAAGCCTAAACAATTCTTCTCTGAACAAGAAGGCACAGCAGTGCCTCCACTTGCTAAGAAGATTGAGGCAAGCGAGGCTCCCCACCCCATCTTAAATGCGCTTTACAGGAGCACCATTGAGAGCATCCTGACAAGTTGCATCTCCATCTGGCATGAGAGCAGCTGAGCAACGGACCGGAAGTCCCTACAAAGGACTGCGAGAATGGCCAAGAGGATTAAAGGAGTCTCCTTAACATCCATTATGGACATTCATCAGGAGCACTGCTTACGCAGAGCCCTTGGTATTATCAATAATCAGCCATCCATCTAGCATCCTTTTGACTTCTACCATCAGGCAGGAGACTCCGATGCATAAAAAGAAGGGTCAGAATGGGAAACAGTTTCTTCCCTCAGGCCTTTAGGCTTCTGAACTCCCTACTACATCATATTTGAAGTGTGACTGAATAATCTGTTGTCTATCTTACAATATTAATTTATGCACTTTGCTTTGTTATTTATACATGATTCGTCCGTAAGTTTTATACTTACCTTTGTAAGTCATTGTGTGCAATGTGTGATACGTGAATTTCTGTGCTTTACACCCTGGTTCAGAGAAACAATGCCTCATTTCTACATATATTATATGGTTATTTATGTTATATACATGTATATAGTTAAATGACAATAAACTTGACTTGAATTGACTTTCTATGAATTAGTGAGTTGGGGTCTGCTATCCTTCCATGTCCGAGATGTAGACAGAACTTGCTTTCAACATTGCAGCCAAATAGTGGCAGCCTCAATAATGTTACCCCTACTCAGTAATGGAGTGAAAATCAGGCTGGCGTTTTTTAGCTAACGTCTCCGTGTGGAATAGGAAACCATAACTTTCTAACCTAGATAAAAGAGAGCCATCCACTAAGCCCCAGTTAACATACATGAGCTCTGTACATTATTAAAAAATCTCTGAGTGGTCAGTTTGCTTCTTACAAGGATAAAAAAATCTAAATTCATTGATATGTTCACATTCAAATTTCTGTCATTAAGAGAATCACTTAAACATTATTTGAACTCTGAAATATATTTCTCCACTAATTTGAAGAATGTGCTCCTTTACTGGTACCTCTCATTGATCCTCCAAGAAGAACCACAAACTTGTCGTGGTTTGGAGGCTTACGTGCCTCAATGACCCAGAGAGTAATGTTGGCTGGAATCAGGGCTTTATGCTTTGGCACTTGGTAGAGTCACCCATGCCAAACAGGTCAAAGTGTAGAGGACAGACTAAATGTGGTCAAGGTTCGGGAGATTCAGATCAGGGCTAACAACCCTGACTGGTAACACAAAATTGTTACAGAAACAGTGATGAAGAATTTTTTTACAACTGAGGGCAATGGTATTCCTGAATCTCCATCCAGGACTTGCATGACTGGCAATAGTCAAAACCAAGAGGAAGCTACTGACACAATGAAGGAAGCTCTGAACACCGCCAGAGAGGGAGGATAGGCATAACTGGCAGTAAGTAAATCTGAGGTAGTCTTTTGCTAACCAAAGATATGAACATTTAATGTAGATAAATAAAGTTAAGCTGTAGAATAGTTACAGTCCAAATGGAGGGGCTGAATAGTCTGGTCTACATTCTATACCTGAATTTCCTTGATTTGTGCTGAATATCACTGCAGAATAAGATAATCAAAATGTGGATTAGATCTTCCAGGTCAATGTTTCCCAATCCAGCGATTATTCAAAATGGATTTGGCTTTATCCTTTCATGCTGATTTCATACTGAATGGAAGCAGGATTAAAGAAGCAACCTAATTTGTCATTTGTGTAATGCTGTTTACCAGAATCTCTTTTAACAAGGAGCTACCACACACAGAAAAGGAAGGTTATTCAGATAAGATCATGGAGTCAGCTTGCCTTGCCCAGCTGAATCATTGAACAGAAGAGAAAATTATTTACTATTCGTGAGTCAGTAGCTGAATAAAACATATTGGTTGTAATAATCATGTGTAAAGTATTCCACACATTCTTTGCTGCAGAGACACTCTGTCTGGTTGGAAAACTCCCTGAAAATTTTCTCCTGTAGCCAGTAATGATCATTGGAGGTGTTTTTTTTAATTCTCTAACAGGCATAAAAGAAACAAGAGGACTTACACTTACATAATGCCTCTTTATGTAGAAATGCTGGCTTGAGCATCACAACCATAGTGTAAAAATTCACCATTCAGCCCAGCTCAGCTTTCGCCCGCCACCCTAAATTGAGCAGGCAAGGACCTTTATTTCAAAGGATGGAACACTCAGAAACTGACATCCTTCTTGCAATGAACCATCTAGCCAACCCCCTCTCATTGGCCTAATGCTCCAAACCTTCTACACTCTTTAAAACCTGTCTTCAAACACCTCTTTGATTTTAAGGTGAGCAAAGGACTTCATTTCTCCTTATGTAGCTTAACTTGTCAATACACCTGCTGAACGTTGCAGAATGTTTACAAACAACTGGTCTAGCACAAGATGATGCTTTCTAAAATATTATGAACTCTTCTTAAAAGAGTATAAGCTAACAGTGACTGCATCGTGCACCTAAGATGTGACTGCTCTGGGCAGTCCAGCACTCTAATGCTGGAGGAACTCAGCAACTCAGGCATCATCTATGGAGGAGTATAAACAGTCAACATTTCGAGCTGAGACCCTTCACCATTCTCAGCCTGAAATATAGATTGCTTATTCCTCTCCACAGATGCTACAGCCTTGCTGAGTTCCTCTAGCGTTGTGTGTGCTGCTTAAGTTTTCCAGCATCTGCAGAATATCTGGAGTTTATTCTGTCTTTGCCCATTCTGCCATCTTGTATTCAGTGTCTGTAGCTCATAGGGATGCCACTGCCTTCTGAAATGACAGAAAGTTGACGCAGCCCCAATGACAGCCGACTTCTACAGGCCGGGGTTGCCTTCGATTGGGGGGCAAATCTTGCTTCAGTGGTGTATCATCTAAGGGCACTTCTGCCCCTCATGCATCTGCTTGTCAACAAGAGATTCTGTGTTTTGTTGGTGAGTGTTGTCATGTGAAAAGAAAGCACTGCACAAGCTGAATTCAGATAGGGGCAAGGAACAATCAAGAGGGTCAGTGACAGAAATGGAAGAGTGCAAGAGGAAAAGATGTGATTGATGAGTTGTATTCTCCAGGTGATTTGAGCAGTGATTAAAAGATTCAGCAGGACAATAGCATTATCTTATTTAGGCTGCCAGTATTGAACTAAAAGTGGTGGGTGGCCTGCAGCATTCTCTTGTCTGGATGTGTGCAGGATCTAAAGCATTGTTACAAAGGGACGCACTAATCAACAGCACATTCTAAACACTACTATAGTGCTTTCTGACAAAGCTGTTTTGGATAACTCAGAGATCAAGCGGACTTCAGATACTAGGGCTTTCAAGGCTTGACCTTTGTACCAGCCCCAAGTCTTTGTGGATATAAATAATGCATTGCCTCTGATTGAAACTGCCTCCACTTTGAAGATAAAAGAGAAATAACAGGTAGGGCAAAAAGTGCTGTCCACAATCTCAGACTCAAAAGATGTTTATAGAAGCTGGTAATTCCAACAAGCTATATAAAATAGTCAGCTTTCAATTAGCCTCCAATGGCAACTTTATTTTGTTTCTTTACTTCTGCCAGTGAGCTATTGTGGGAATCCCAGCAACTGAACAAAGGTTGAGCCAATACCTAGACCCAAACATTGTGACCCCTCCCCTATTACTGGTAAACACTGATCCTCAAAGTGAAAAACCAGGACAGGTACCAGCGAGGTTTTAGTATGTGAGAATTGCTATGTTCTTTTTTGTATTAATTGCTAATTTAATTAAACCATGATGTAACTTTATTTACTTTTTTTTTCACTGTGCATGGGGTTTATTGCTTGTTGGACTGTGTGCCATAGTTAACAAACAAGAAACAGCCTTACATGACATCCCTCACTTCCTTGCCGGGGACTTCAATCGGGTTAGCTTGAAGAAATATCTGCCCAACTACCATCAGCACATAGCCTGCAGTACCAGAGGACCCAACACATTGGAAAATTTCTACACTACTATCAAGACTGCTTACCATTCTATCCGTCAACCACATTTCGGGGAATCTGACAATCTGGCTGTCCACAAAGGCAAACCAGAAAGAGCAAAGGACTGGAGGTAAGGACAACAAAGAGGTGGCCATGGGTGATGGAGGCGTGGCTGCTGGTCTACTTCAAATCGCTGGACTGGGCCACAGTCAAGGACTCATTAGGTGACCTGAATGAATACACCACAGTTGTCAGGGATTTTGTGAGAAAATCCCACTTGTTTTGTGAGGAGAAGTGTGTCATCCCCACACTTCCAACAACTGTCCCCAGATCCGCCCACACCTACATGCCAGGGACAACTTGCAGCCATCAGTTAATCCACCAACTTGTAAATGTCCGAGCTGTGGGAGGAAGCTGGAATACCTGGAGAAAACCCACAGTCATTGGGATAACATATATATTCCAGACAGACAGCAGGATTGAACTCAGGTTCACAAGAGCTATGAGACAATGACTCTATTAGCGACACCCCTGGGTTGCCTATAAGTGCAGTCTACTAATATAAATATAGATATATAAATATGTACAGAAGATATTATTTTAATATCATATAAGTAGAAACATTGCAAACAACAACGGGTCTTTGAGAACAATCTCAAATGGGAACAATCCATCTTGTAATAATTTCTCTGAAGGTTCTTCTACATTATATCTGTGATGACTGGAGGCACCCTTGTATGAAAAATGAATTATCATTGAGAGGAAACTATAAATTAGTGATGCAGGCTCTCTTTCTGGCTCAGTGGATAGGGGATTTTGCACAATGTGATCGGAAAGCACACACTATTAACAGCTCAGGTTTGATCACTGAACTGTGCCAAGTTTCATCTTCTCATTCTTCATTCAACACCCGTTAGAAACAGTGTCAATGCAAGTGATTGATTACAGATTACAGGTTATATCCACAATCCTCCTTGACAATTAAATTAACCTTTATCTGCCTTTATCTTCTACAATCCTGGCAGAATTATTTTGCTGTAAATACGCTGAAAATATCATCACCAACATGAACCACATACATCAAATGCATCAATACATTTTGCAATCCGTAACACTGTCCACCCATTCTGCAGTGACTACTGCTGCCATGCTGATACAATATAGAAGCAATGCATGGGGGGTGAGATGGTGCTTGGTCACAGTATAATTTCCTAAAGAAAGGGAAAGAAAGGATTTTATAGCCATTGAAATAATTTGCAGTGTCGTTATTTAATGTCAGGAAATGTAGCAGGCAGACTTGCTGAGATTGAAAGCTACCATTTTCGTTTGCTGATCTAAACTGTTGACTAGTCTAAAATGCATGATATGTCTAATCTGTTCCCAAAACAAGAACTGCTATAAACACACAACAGATCAGGCAGTATCTGCAAAGAGAGAAACGCAGTTAACAATTCAGTACAGAAAAACTTCATCAGAACCAAAGCTGTAAACTGAACTACTTCATGCATATCCAACTGCAAATTAGTTTACACACAACTCCCAGACAGACAAACATAGCACAGGCCCTGCAACCCATCTAGTCCCTGTCAATCTACCTAGTCCCATTGACCTACAGTCAGACCATAGCCCCCCATTCCTCTCCCATCCATGTAACTATCCAATTTTTTCTTAAATTTTGAAATCAAACCCACATCCACCATTTACGTTAGCAGCTCACTCCACACTCTCACTCTCTGACTGTAGAAGATCCCCTCATGTTCCCCTTAAAAATGTCATCTCTCACCCTTAACCCATGACTTGTAATTCTGGTCTCACCCAACTTCAGTGGGAAAAGCCTACTTGCATTTAACCCCTCTATACCCTTCATAATTTTGAATATTTCTATGAAATTTCCCCTCAGTCTCCTACGATCTAGGGAAAAAAAAAGTTCAAACCTATTCATCCTTTTCCTGTCACTCAGGTTCTCAAGTCCTCACAACGTCCTTCTAAATTTTCTCTGCACTCTTTCAATTTTATTGATATCTTTCCTGCAGGTAGGTGACCAAAACTGCCCACAATACTCCAAATTAGGTCTCACATGTGTCTTATACAACGTCAACATAGCATCCCAACTCCTGTGCTTAATACTGAGAATTATGAAGGCTAATGTGCCAAAAGCTTTCTTAATGACTCTGTGATGTCACTTTCAATGAATTATGGATCTGTATTTCTAGTTCTCTCTGTTCTACCACATGCTTCAGTGACCTACTGCTCACTGTGTAAGGCCTACCCTAATTAGTCCTCCCAAAATGCAACAACTCACACTTACTAAATTTCATCTCAATTTTTTAGACAATTTTTCCAACTGATCCAGATCCCACTGCAAGCTTTAATGGCCTTTCTCACTGTCAGCTACACCCCCAATCTTGGTGTCATTAGCAGAATATCAGATTAACCACATTATCAACCAGATTGTTGATATAGATGACAAATGACAATAGACCCAGTACTGATTCCAGCAGCACGCCCAGCAGTCACAGATCTCTGGACATGAAGGCACCATCTACTACAACCTACTGCCTTCTCCCATGAACTCAATATTTCATCCAATTTACTACCTCACCTTGAATGCTAAGTGACTGAACCTTTATGACCAAGCTCCCAAGAGGTACCTTGTCAAAGGCCTTGCTAATGTCCATGTAAACAACATCCACTGCCTTGCCTTCATAAACCTTCCTGGTAACTTCCCCAAAAAATTCTATAACATTAGTTAGACACAACTTGCCATGTACAAAGCTATGTTGACTATCCTTATCCAAATATTTATATATCTGGTTCCTTAGAATACCTTCCAAAAACTTGCCCACTAATGACGTATAAGTTTCTAACTTATTCTTAGAGCCTTCTTAAACAACAGAACAACAGTAGCTGTCCCTCAATCCTATGGCTCCTCACCTGTTGCTAAGGATACCTTAAGTATCTCTGCTATGGTCCCTGCAATTATTGTCCTTGCCTCCCACAAGGTCCAAGAGAACACCTTGTCAGTTCCTAGGGATTTGTCTCCCTTAATTTGCCTCAAGACATCTAACATCTCCTCCTCTGTAAACTGCATACAGTCCATGGTGCTGCTGCTGTTTTGCCTCACTTCTATGGACTCTGTGTCCATCTCCCAAGCAAATCCAGTAAAAAAAGATCATTTAAGATCTTCCCCATCTCTTTTGGCTCCATGCATAGGTAACCATTCTGATCTTGAAGAAGACCAATTTTGTCCCTTCCTACCCTTTTGCTCTAACTATATCTGCAGAAGCCCTAGGCATTATCCTTCACCTTGTCTGCTAAAGCAACCTCATGTCTTCTTTTAGCCCACCTGATTTCCTTTCTGCCAGAAAACATCCTGCTCTAATCCACACTAGATCTTTTCTGATAGCAGGAAAATTGGCCTTTCTCCATTTCAGAATCTCAACGCAAGGACCAGACCTATCCTTATCCATTACTATCTGGAAACTAATGGCATTATGGTCACTAGATACAAAGTGTTCTCCTACACAAACTTCTGTCACCTGCCATGTCCCTTTCTTTAAAAGAAGATTTATTATCTCACTCTCTCTAGTTGGGACTTCTAAGTATTGATTAATGAAAACATACTGAACACTATTAACAAACTATATCCCAACCAGCCATTATCATACAGGAATCTCAGTCAATTTTGTCACCTATTATTACAAAAGTCTGTAATCTCTCATCAAATGTGTTCTTCCAATATTGTGTGTTCTATAGTATAATCCCATTAATGTGGCCACATCCCTTTCGTATTCCTCAGTTCTAGCCATATACTGGAGATGAGCTCTCCAGTCTGTCCTGTCTGAGCACTGCTGTGACGTTTTCCCTGACCAGTGATGCCATGCCTTTCCCTTTAATTCTTCCTGCTCTATCACATCTAAAACAATAGAACACCATCATATTTCCACACGCTGATCAATGCCCCAAACTCTTCTTCCTTTTTATAGTATTCCTTGTATTTAAATATACTGTACACAGCTCAGAACATTAATCCCACCATGCTCAACATGTATATAATCTTTCCATATTTCTGTGGTGATAGCATGCTGGTTTGGATGGAATAAATATTTAGGACAGCAAATGGACTAAGAACAAAAGTGCTGCTTTGTCCTTGATGGCATCAAGGTTCTTGAAAGTTGCAGGGGATACGCTCATCCTGTAAAGTGGAGACACACTCCTGACTTGTGATTTGTAGGTGATAGAAAAGTTTTGATGTGTCTGGAGGTGAGTCACTCACTTGAAGGGCTTCTAATCGGCATTAATATATCTATGGAGAAGGCAAGACAGTGACTATACTTCATTAGGGGTTTGAAAAGATTTGGTATGCCAACAAAATACTCAAAAACTTCTATAGATGTACTGTGGAGAGGATTCTGACAGGTTGCATCACTGTCTGGTATGGTGGGGTGTGTGGGAGGTGTGCTATTGCATAGGACTGCAAGAAGCTGAGAGGGTCATAAACATAGTCAGCTCCATCTTGGGTACTAGTCTACGAAGCATCTAGGATATCTTCAGAGCGGTGTCTGAGAAAGGCAGCGTCCATTATTAGGGACACCCACCACCTAGGGCATGCTCTTTTCTCATTGCTACCATCAGGTAGGAGGTACAGAAGCCTGAAGGTACACACTCAGTGATTCAGGAACAGCTTCTTCCCCTCTGCCGTCCGATTCCTAAATAGACATTGAACTCTTGAACACTACCTCACCTTTTAAATACATATTATTTCTGTTATTTGCACAATTTTTTATCTATTGAATACTGTATGTGAATACTGTAATTGATTTACTTATTTATTATTATTATTTTAATATTTTTTCTTCTAAATTATGTATTGCATTGAACTGCTCCTGCTAAGTTAACAAATTTCATGGCACAGACAGGTGATAATAAACCTGATTCTGATTCTGATCTGGTTCTGTTGCATTTCTGGTCAGTGGTAAGCCTTGGGCTGTTACTAATGGAGAACCAGGAGATAACACTGCCACTGAACATCGAAGAAAAGTCTTCAGTCTCTCTTTTGCTGGAGATTAGCATATTTTGTGAAGAGTTCTTTTTTGTTACTTATTAACCCATGCTTGAATATAATCTGGGGTTTTTTTGCTGGTGGCATAGTGGCATCAGCGCTGGACTTCGGGGCAAGAGGTCCTGAGTTCGAATCCGGCCGGCTCCCTTGCACACTCTCCATCCATGCCTGGGTTGAGTGTCAAGCTAGCAACTCGACCTCGGGATGGGCTCTGCTAGGTTTCAGATGCCCAAGACATGCCACACGATCAGCAAAAAGATCGGCGCAAAAAGCTTGTCATAATGGTGCTCCGATGTTAAGGGTGTGAGCACACACACAGACACACGCATTTGCTGACCTAAATATTCATTCCATCCCAACCAGCAGGCTGTTGCTACAGTAATACCATCTACAAAATACAGTACAGTTACTCACCTAGAACGCACCTTTCCTTACTAAAATTGCCGGGGAAAGCAAGAATACCACAATAGCAGGCCATGTACAGTACTATCCTGACATGGAGTGAGTCACCACAACTTCCTCACTGCTGGGTCAAAATAGTGGACTTTGTTGAAAATGATAGAAAATCCTGTATTACTTTGGGTTAGTTCACTGTTGGATGAAAATTGTATAAATCTAACAATTCAAAAATACCAGAGCCCTTGCAGTTCATGAACCTGTCACAGCTTTGCACGTTGTTGAGAGGAGCAGTCTTCTATATTTATGGAGTGTCATTGAGTGAATTAGGCATGGCCTTTGGGGGGGGGGGGGGATTGAATCAAAGAAAGAAATGGTCGGCACTGCCCAGGTGTTGGACCTTAAGGAGAATCTTAAAGGAGAAGATGGTAAATAACTGCAGGAACTGTCTGAAGTGGAGTTTACAGAGTGTGAGGCTTAGGCAGTAAAATGTGACCAAAAGGAAAAGAGGATATTTAATGAGGAGGGTAGTGATATGAGTGGTGTGAGGAGGAGGAGGTGAGTGTTGAGGGGGTGGGGATGTGGGTGGTTTGAGAAGGAGGTGGGTGTTGATGGGTGGTGAAATGGGTCATACTGTATGTTGAAAATTAGCTGAGCTGACAGTATAGAGGCTAAGTTCACAAAATAGCTTAGATGATAAACATACGATTCAAGGTGAGATCTCTGAGAATTGGAAGGTCAGAGAATAATATAAAATTTAGGATGCAGGAAGAGGCCAGTCAGCCCATCATATGTGTTCCATTTGGGGGAAAAAAGCTACACAGTTTAATTTCACCTTCTATTACTGAGTCACAGCTCTTCAAGCATTTGGACAAGTGTTTCTTAAATGTGATACGTCTCATTATCACAGCATCATTCCATGCGTCCAAAACACAGTAAGTAATAACATTTTCTCACCTTCCTCCAATTCTATGCCCTTTAGTTTTTTAAGTGAAGGAGGCCCTTCCTATTTATTTGATATAAACCTTTCATAATTATATACACCTTATTTAAATCCAAAAGAAATCACAGCAGATTGTCCAATTTGTCCCCATACGGTAGGTACCATTTTATAGTCTCAATGACATAATCATAAATCTAATCTACACCTTTTGATCTCCAATCACATCTTTCACACAATGTGCCACTGTCTGTGTGCAGGTTGTATGGCTTCCCTGTGATAACATGGTTTCTTCAGGGTGCGTTACTCTTCTCCCGTATCCCACCATTTCTCTGCAGAACATCAATCACCCACCTATACTGACCCAGACATATCACGAGAGACTGTAAATACTAGAATCTGTAGCAACACTCAAGATGCAGGAGGTACTCAAGAAGTCAGGTAGCATTAATGGAGGGAAATGGACTCCTTAGATGCTGCCTGACACAGTAAGATCCCCATGTACCTTGAGTTACACTAATTCTGTATTTTTTTGGTTTCCTAATCTCCCTCATTCACATGACTCATTGATGGAGTCTGCAGTAACTCTCATAAACTATTGATGCTCCATCAGTCCGAAAATATCTTGATCTAGCATCAAAGAATTTCAAGGCATCACAACTTCACACCCTACACTTTCAAAGTTCAAAGTTCAAACTAAATTTATTACTAAAGTACATATATGTCACCATACAGAATTCTGAGATTCATTTTCTTGCGGGCATACACCGTAACTCCAAGAAACACAACAGAAGCAGTGAAAGACAGGACAAAAAAAACAATGTGCAAACAACAAGCTGTGGAAATACAAAATAATAAATAAAGAAATGAACTAATAATGAGGACATGAGATGAAGAGTCCCTGAAAGTGAGTGCATACACATAGGTTGTGGGAACAGTTCACTGATGGGGTGAGTCATTCACATTTTAGCTGAAACAAGTCATGTTGGCTCAAGAGGTTACTTGTGCCGTTTACATTAACCATAACATTTTCCCTTATCCTAAATGTCAGAGGAGAGCTATGTGTCATCCATGTCATCCAATTATTAGTTCTATTCTTTATCCCTACTGTATGGATAAAATACCCAGAGAACTTGAATCTTGCTGGCTCTGTTGCATTCCACGTGAACAGAACATGGGTAAACAGTTTGATTCACCTGTGCTTTTAAGATCATAAATTAGATAAAAACAGGAAAATGGAAGGAGGGTACTACTCTTAATCCCCCCCTTTCTCACTCACATAAAACCAGAATAAAATTAAAATACTGAACGAAATTCTGAGTAATTCAAAATTCAAAGATCAGAGTAAATTTATTATTAAGCTACGCAAATGTTACCAAGTACAGAACTAACTAGAGATTCATTTTCTTGCAGGTACTTACAGTAAAAATAAAGAAATAGAATAGAATCTATGAACACCCATACATAAACAAAATGTGATAAATTGTGCAAAAGAGGACAGAATGTTCAAATAAAAAATAATGCAGAGAAAATGAGTTTTAAAGGTCTTTTGAAATGGAGTCTGTGTGTCATAGAATCAGTTCTGAGCTGCGCTGTGGTGAGTGAAGTTATCCATGCTGGTTCAAGAGCCAGATAGCTGTATGGTAGTAACTGTTCTTGAAACATTATGTGGGATCTAAGTCTTCTGTACATTCTGCCCGATAGGAGCATCAAGAAAAGAGCAAGGCCTGGTTAGTGAGTGCCTTTGTGATGGATGCTGCTTTCTTGTACTCAGTGGCTTGGGGGGGTGGGGTGGGGGTGCTTTACCTGTGATGTTTGTTAAAGTTTTCAGCAAAATGCTGAATCTACACTGACTTCGAAGAAAGTTGATAGCACTTCTATGTGATAGCATTAACGTGCTAGTCCGAGGACAGATCCTCTGATATGTTAATAATGCCAAGGAATTCTAAGATATTGACCTCTCCACTTCCACTTCCCCTCAGGAGAAATGGCTCACCGACCTCCAGCTTCTTCCTCCTGTAATCCATATTCAGCTTTTGGTTTTGCTAGCATTGAGTGTGAGCTTGGTGCTTTGGCACCACTCGACACCATTTTCAATCTCCCTCCTGTATTCCAATTCAACACCTTCTTCGATTCGGCCAATAACAGTGATGTCATCAGCAGCATTGAACTGTACTTAGCCTCAAAATCATAGGTATAAAGTGAGTAATGTCAGCCTCAGAGACTGAGATTACAGGGTCATCGAGGACTGTGGCGACTTGTGAAAGTGCCTCCATGTTCTGTCGGTCAAAGTGAGCATAAAAGACATTGAGCTCATCTGGGAGTGAACCCTTGCTGTTATTTACATTGCTTGCTTTTGCTTTGTAGGAGATGATGCCATTGAAGCCCTGCCACAGTTGTTGGGCAAATCTGATTCTGATTCATCCGTCTGTGATTCAAGTTTAGCCTGGAATTGCCACTTTGCACGCCAGAAGATCTTCCTTGTACTCTCCTGGATTGCCAGTCCGAAGTGCCACTGAGCCTCAAGAGGTTTTGAATCTCTTGTCTCACCCAGGGTTTCTGGCTGGGAAAGACTGAAATATTTGACAATTTACAGGGGAAATAAGTGGGGGAATGTCATTGCTCTAGAAACCCATTTAATGGGCTGAAAAGGCCTTCTTCTGTAATATAAGGAGAAATGAAATTTGGAACATAAACTGTAAGGACATCTGATAAATCAGCTGGTACATGGGCAGGTGTTGATGATGGGCGGGTGCTATTGTCAAAGTAAACAGGGCAAACAGCTTGCAGCATGATTCGGTAGGTACAACAGCTCTGCTCCTGGTCCTGGTGCGGCATCGGAAGTATGGTGGGTGGATGGCAGCAACGAGCCTGTAACTTTGCTATCCCCGATCTCTGTCATCTGTGAATAGACATTCAAACAGGCCACAAGAAGGTGCTCCTTCTGCTGTAACTACTCCCAGGGTTTGCAACATCTCAGATTAACAGGAAAGCATTGACACAGAGTTGTAGACTTAAATGTTGTTATGCAGGCTAAAGGACAATGCACACTAGATGGACCAAATGGCCGGTTACCTCAATGTGACTAACATGTATATCTATGCACATGCTGCAATTTAGAATAAAGGCAAGAGTTACTTATATTGATATTAATGCTATACTAATACTGTAAAGGAATTTTACACTTTAAATCTCTCTGATCTCTGTGATGGGCTTAAGGTTAGCCATGGATCACTAACTGGAGGACACCATTGTTACTCCTTGTGATCTAGGACACTGTCTAGAATTGAATAAGGTAGAGCTGAGAAACCAGATAGAAGTGCAGCTTCCAGATATGTATTCTGCTCCAAATATATGAGACGTTTGCTTTGACATTTCACTGAATTGTTCTTTAGGCAATGTGGATGTCACTACAAGGAATTTAATGTACAATCCCAATTTCTCCTGCAAATCTATTCCTTGCGTCTGGAGACACATATAGATGTAATAGTTATAGATGAAACTCTATTTCCTAAAGGGCATTAGTGAACGAGTTGGGTTTTTACAACCAGCAGTATTTTCAATGGTTACTATCACTGCAACTGCCTCTTTACTCCAGGTAATAAGGGAAAATATTAGAAAAGGAAAATTTGGGCCTCTTACAGACCAGAAACAAGAGAAGTTATAAGAGCGATTAAACAATTATTTGAGCATGCCTTCATAGGAGAGCACAAATGTACATGATATATTGCAGAATTAAAGGTTTACGGAGAAGGAAGGAACAAAGGAAATAAATAGCCATAAGCAATAGTTCTGGAAACGTAAGTGAGCTTAAATCATGATGACCTGATATAGTTCATCCCAAGTTTATGAAAGATGTGAATTCTGAGATAGCAGAAACTTTCATTGTCAGCATCTAAAATCAGATAGTTTCTGTAATTGTTCCTGTGGATTGGAAGTCTGACCCAACTATTTAAGAAAGAAGGGAGTGAGAAAACAGATTGACTTTTACGTCTGATGTCAGTGGCTGGCAAGATGCTGAAATTTAAAATTAAGCAGAACAAGATACCATGAAGAAAATTATGGAACTGAGCAGAACTAATAGGGGTTTATGAAATGAAAACTGTGTTTGACAAATCTTTTGAGGTGTTTTTTGAGGATCTGACTAGCATAACAAATAAAAGGCTGTGATATATTTGTCATGGTAAATTTCACCTTTAAGTTGATACCCATTGACCTGATACACTAAAAACAATGGTCCACTCACTCTTTCCAGCTCAATTGAATGGAAATATGTGGAAATAGGCCCCAGAATGTAGTCTATTGTTCAGCCACCGCAGCTGAACCCAATCCTGTTTACACTTAAGAAGCAGAAGAATTCACAGGACAGTGATAAGTAATTTCCCTTTCCTGTACTGGATGCTATAGGAAAACTCCAGACTCTGTCTGAATCTTGCAAGTAGTTTATTCAACCACAAGCATTGTAGTAAAACTACACTTCCACCACACCATATAGCCACATTATGTAGCTTAGTTACACATTAGGCAGTTAAGTTATTGACCACCAGTAATCATCATTCCCTTGATTCCCTACACCAAGTTACTCTCTGGAGAGAGACAGAGTCTAAAGGACTGGCTTGTGAACAGTAGTTTGATGGACTCTGGATCAGTGGAGTCCTTGGTGTTTCCGCAGTTGCTTGCAGGGTGGGGTGGGGGGGGGAATGGGGGAGTTGGTGCTTTTGCTGGCGGGGGTCGATGCATTTGCTACTGCTTGTGCGACGGGGAAAAGGCTTCGGGACTTTGACGTTTCTATCGTTCTGTGGGTTTTCTTTGTTTTGTGGATGCCTGTGAAGAGGACAAATTTCAGGCTGTGTACTGGATTCATGTTCAATTTTCTCTGAAACTTTGAAGCAAAGCGTACATTTATTGGGGCTCCAACAGTGTCCAGCTACAGACCGTATTGGAGCTAACAATCTAAGGTCAAATTAGGAAAATCAAGGCACTAGAAGCTGCTCCGTATTTTTAATTTCAAATATCAGTTAAAAGGTACAGACTGATTCAATCTGTGAAAGTGCATCGAACATGTGAGTTTATCCCTTTCAAGAGAGTCTGTTTTGCTTCACTAGACAAAGGAGGCAGATCAAATCATATTAATATAACTGAGTAGGTAGTTGAGAGAAGACACTTAAAAATTCCTGAATTTTCACAATGAAGGTATTATATTTATTGTAATTTTTATTTAAATTCCGATAAAGGTATCTTTGAAACTTTAACATAGTTAGAGGTGACTTTCTTTACAGTTATCTGTGTTGAGACATTGAACTTGCTTCTTTCCCAAAGGCTGTATGCTCCATCTTCAGGACACTGTGACATTCAGAGCACTTACACCATTTACTGGTTACAGTAGCCTTCCAGATCAAAAAGTGAGCAGGTATTATGACAGCAGCTTTCCACAATCCCCCTCTTCTTCATCCGCTCCAACAGTTTATTGAATGGAACATGATGTTCAATCTCATTTTCTTGAATTGATTCTTCCCCTTGTAATGCTGAAAGAGAATGTTTCTACAGCAAATCAGTTCTTTCCTTCTGTTTTTTTTCACTCCCTTCCACTTTCATCCTGTGCAACATTTCACATTTGTCAATACTAATCATTCAGTTTGCAAGAAAGTTGAAACAGAAAAGTGTAGACACGCTCTGCAAGTGCTGTGTAACTCAGACTCAAAAAGAGGAAGGATTTTTCAGCTTAGCCAGAAACGTTAATCTGTTTCCCTCTCCACAAATATTGCTAAGTTTCCATTATTTTCCATTTTTATTTTTAAGTTTTCTGAAAGAATCAATTTTACCTTATTTTTTCGTAAAGCAACTAAACTGTTAACAATCTTAACACCCCTTTCTCACTCCATTCATAACATCTTGGTACCAGATATGAATACAGAAACACTTTTATCTGAGAGCTGTATTTTTGGAGGAATGGAAGGAAAAATGTTTTTGTGTGTTCATCAATTTCTATCAATAAATCCAAATTTTTTTGGAAAATCCCTCAAGAAACGTTCATACTGCAATTAATATAAAGGGTGTGCAAATGATTGTAAGAAGGCTAGTATTGGGTTTGGCATTTAATCACAAACACCTCCTCCACCTGTCACCAAATTTTCTAATGTTCATAAACTTCCATGTTTTACAAAAAAACTCGATATGGGTTTGAGCATCCAATTCATGTTATCATTCTTTAAAAGCAATGTCTGATAACAACCTCAAACTGAGTACACCAAGGCTATGGTAGCTTTTTTCCCCATTACTTTTCTTACTGGGTAGAAGGTTATGCTGAGAATTGGTAGGGGAATTCAAGAATATCAGAGGTTTTTATAATGATAATGATGAAATCTCCTGTTCAGAAATAATGTTTTTCCAAAGTTGGATGTTAGGAATAAGGGGCCACAATCCCAAAATACTATGTCAGCCATTGATAAAAGCACTAATAAGAGATTGCTTCATCCAGTAGGTGAATTTTTGGGTTTCACTTCTCAAAAGGGCAGTGACAGCTCTGTGAATGAACGTCTTCAAGGTGGAGACCGGTAGATTTTCCACTATTTAGAGATCAGTGAATATAGTGTTAGTGTTGGAAAGTTGCACTGAGATGAATCATGACATAATTAAATGATGGAGCAGGAACAGGTGCCAAATTGCCAATAGCTGCTTCAATTTCTAAAGCTCATGTGATTGTTAGACTGAGGAGATTTGGAATGCAATGTCTGATAGGTAGATAGGTAGATAACCTCTGATCATCGGCATGCATGTACTCGTGAGTCCTGATGGCCTGGCTTCTGGCTCACTCATTAGTCTGAAATGAGAGTCAGGGTCCAGCTGGGGTATAAGGCAAGTCGCGGGAGCCCAGAGAGTGGCCAGGGCTTGGGCCTGGGCCACATGCTGGAGTTGGGGGCTGAGGTCCAGAATAATAGGGGGCAGGAACAGTGGCATGTTTACATCCAGAGGCTTGCTCCAGCTAGCTTGTATATTTTCAGCTCCCTTTAAATTCACTGCGTTCACTGTAAAAGTTAGTGCAACATGTTAGAAGAGTTCTATAAAGTGAATTTATGTTTAACTGGAGTAACACTCAGTTGTCCAAAAGATTGGTAAGGATGCCAGGTGTTGGATTTCAAATGTAGTAACTTGCCTAAGAAAATTGCATATAAATTGAAAACCAAAACCATAAAGCATGGAATGAAAACTTGGACAAAGTTTCCTTCAAAGAGGGTAATATGGTAGTTCTGATATGGAATTTCCAAAGTCCTTTCATAAGGTCCACATTGTAGACACATGAATAAAATTAGAGTGAATGAAGTCAGGTGACAAGTGGCAGAATTGTCAGCAAGCTGCAATTGTCTGCAAGCAGTTAAGCCAAGCAAAGCTTAAACGGTAGCTACACAAACTGGCAAAAAAGTGTGAAGGGGTATTCCACTGTGATCGATGTTGTCTCCTGTTTGGTCAACTGGACTTGGGAGTATCAACAGGGTGGGTGACACAAAATTTGAGGGGAGGGGGAAAGTTGGGTGGGAAGGTTGCACGCGAGAACAAATGTAGCAAAGTAAAAAGGACAGGCAATCTTCTGCAGGAACTCAGGGGCTCAGGCAGAATCTGTGGGGCAAAAGTATTTGTTGGCAATTTCAGTTGAAACCCTGCACTGGTACTGAAGCAGAATTTTTGCTCCGAAAATCAAAAATTCCATTCCCTCACACATGCTGCTCAACCCCCTGAGTTCCTCCAGTACTAAGCGCATGAATGGCAAATGAATCTGAACATGCATTATTATAAGAAGGGGCCTTTTGACAGGGAGTGAGAGCACACACTCCAAGGAAAATAAGAATTTAAATTAGTCAAAAGAGCAATGGAATCTGGAAGTACAAATGAAAAAGGAAGTTACAGAACAAGCTGATTAGGCTGGAAACATGAAACCAAATACTGTGGAGCATTGAAAAGCAGGAAAAATATTTCAAAATTTTGCGCTTTGAGTTCATGACTGGTTCCATCTTAAGAAAAGTATCCAGAGACATAGGGGAAAAATGCTTTACAAAAATGGTACAAGAAATGGGAGATTAGATATAATATGAAACAGAATGAAGTGTTTTTTTCACAAAACACAGATGAGATGTGCTTTTATCAAGGCCTTTAAATTATGAAGGAGCTTGACTGTAGACAGGGAAAGTTTTTCCACTTGTGAGCCACAAACATAAGACAGTGTCTAATGAGTGTTATGAAGAATTCAGGAGGATATGCTGAGAGTGGAAATAGATATGGAAATTGTTACCATAAGAAACAGCACAGATTAGACATACTTTACAGGACACTAAATGTTCATGAGGCAGAAAGAAGAATGTGATAGTGGTGAGAAGAGGCATCTTGGGCCGAGGGACACTTAGATCCTATAGTTTCAGTAGAATAATAAATTCAATGCCAACTTGCTGAAAAAGATACCGGGGGTGGGAAAATTGGATATCCTTTACATTTTACTCTGCCATTTACTCAAAATCCATCTTAGGAGGATATCACCCTTCGTGAGGCCTTTTAGGTGATGTTGAATTATGATTTTCAATACCACACAAGATTTATGACAACCAACTGATTACTGTGCCAGAAGATATTATTAACAAGAAGGCTACATACCTAGAAACTGCTCTACTCCTCTTTTCACTTTAGGTACATAGTAAAATCCCTTCCCTCCACACACAAAGTATAGAGTCTCTACTAGGTGAGAACCACACAGATGCTGTGATGACAGTGTCTCTAATCCTTTAGGGCAAGAAAAGATGATCAACGCAGACACCAGCACAATTTGGCTCCAAAACACCATTTCAATGAAAATGGTGGATCTCCCTTTGAGAGAAAAAAGAAATAGACGTTACTTTCAAATACTGCCATTTACATCTGCAAACTTCAACTTCATCATGAACAATTTCTAAGATAGCTTTAGAAATTCATTGTATTTGCAAGCAAGTATATTAGCTAATAGCAATATTAATTAACAATATTCCAAAAGCAGGAATATTACGTAGAACGGGATAGCCCATTTCTATAATGTTTGTTGAGGTGTTAAATACTGGCCAGGCCACCTCCTTGATCTTCTTTCACTTCCACCTTGAGTGGGCTAGTTGAGCCTCTTGGTTTACTCCTCACACAAAACTGAGATGTTAACCTCAGTTATAGGCTAGTGTTTTGGAGTAGACTTTCAACTCAAAGGCACATGTTTAACCCCTGAGCCAAAGATGCAACATGTAAAAGGGTGGAAAGAACAGTTTCTCCTATGTAACAAATACAATTTAATCAAATGCTATATCTTGTTCAAGTCTCAATAGTATTCAAAGCATTCAGTTGTAAGCTTACCTGATCAGACTGCTGTAACTTGTCTCTGAATCTGCTCAACGCTTGAAGGTCTTTAGGAAGCCAGTTAATTTATAGAGCAAAGTGGTTCACGTGTTTGTTCTTCTTAATTTCTATACTAAGCACTTTAGGCATCTCCCACCTTAATTCTCAAGTAAAATGTTGCTGTCTTTGCACATCAAGTAATCATCACATTTTGCAACTCATTTAACTTACATGCTATAATTGTTTGCACTGGTACTTTCTATCACTACCATTTGTTTATGCCTGGAATCAGAAATCATTCATAAAGCATGGTCATTTCACTTTCAAGTGCTGTTAAACCTTTCTGAACAGCTGAACTAATGGTCAATTAGTAACAACTGGAGCCATACTGGTAGACATTTGTTGGGAGTATTAAATGCATTTCTTTGTTTTGTTTGTCAGAGTTTGTGACAAAAAGGGGACACATTTTAGCACTTAAAATGCTGAATTACCCCCCTAATGAACCTGTTGATCCTTTGATGCAGCAGTTTTCTCGGAATGGAGCTGAACTAAATTGACGTGTGGCAAACAATGAGCTTGCCATCACTGGTTCCATTACAGATGAAACCTTTGGTTTTTCCAGCTTTGAGAGATTAATAGCTCACTTTATTTTTCCCTCTGTTCAGCTATTTCTGTTTTTCCTCTTACTTCCAGCTTTCTCCTATCTCCTTCTGGCCCGTGTCCATCTCTAAGCTATTGTTACTTGCAGCACTTTCTTATGTTTCTCTTTTGGTCATTGGCATGAATGGTGTGTTTATTTTTGTGTAAGTGGTGGTTAAGCAGACTGGCGTGTACTCTTGAGTTTAAAATACTGAGAAATGATTTCATTAGAGCATCTAAAATTCTCACAGGTCTTGACAATGTCGATGCCAAGTTGAATATTTCCCCTAGAACCATGGTCATTGACTCAAAATAAAGGATCAGCCATTCATGGCAGCAATGAGAAGGATCAATTTTTACCCAGTGGAAGATGGCTCATTGAAATTCACCATCCAGGAGAGCTATTGAGGTTCAGAAAATTTTAGAAAGTGTTTGACATTAGGGAATGGAGCGACATGACATCAGTACAGAAAAATGCTACTGAGGTAAAAGTTCAGCCACAGTTTTCTGCAGTTATGCCCATGAGGGGCTGAATGGTCAAGTCCTACATCTTTAGCTTATGCTTTTAAGTGATTAAGATACACAAGTACATTTTTAAATGCTTATTCTCTTCTGAATTCTCTCCATCTCTAAATATTCTGTTGTGGGAATTTTGGCTTTGTCCAAAAATCTTACCCAGTTTTTATTTCCAATCACGTTGATTGGTGGAATATAAATGGAGCTGTCTATTCGTCATCTGTTTTGTACAATAGTCTAGCCAGTCTTGATTCCCTTGAATCCTGAAGTCATTGGACATCAACAGCCATTCTTTACCTCAACCATGTTACAAGTCTCTGTGAGTGGGTTCTGACTTATACCGTGGTGGTTGACCCACCCAAATCCATTTCTATCCTCAGATATTGTACATGCTGAGCCTTCTGCAATAATTTACTGGATAAAAGTTTTCAAGCTGAACTTCTCAACATTTTAACTTCAATACATGAACTCAAATCTATACTGCCTCACCGAAGGAAGCGTTCTCTTCACTTCCACTTCAAAATTGATAGGTTTCAATGAGAACCCCCTCATTCTTCTAAGTTCTAGTGAATACAGGCCCAGAACGATCAAACTCTTCTCATACGTTAAACCTTTCATTCCTGGAATCACTCTCGTGAAACTCCTCTGCATACTGTCCAATGCCAGCTTATCCTTTCTAAGATATGGGGCCCAAAACTGCTCACAATACTCTAAGTGCAATCTGACCAATGCTTTATAAAGGCTCAGCATTACATCCTTGCTCTTATATACTAGTCTTCTCGAAATGAATGCTAACATTGCATTTGCCTTCCTTACCACCGACTCAACTTGCAAGGTAACCTTTAGGGAATTCTGCAGAAGGACTCCAAAGTCTCTTTGCACCTCTGATTTTTGAATTATCTCCCTGTTTAGAAAGTAGTCTATGCCTTTATTCCTTCGGCAGGCTGGTGGTGTAGTGGCATCAGCGCTGGACTTCGGAGCGAAGGCTCCCGAGTTCAAATCCAGCTGGCTCTCTTGCACACTTTCCACCTGTGCTGGTTTGAGTGTCGAGCTCGCAACTCGGCCTCGTAAAAAAAAGAAAGCCTGCTAAAAAAAAAAACACCATAATGACGGTGTACCAATGACACTACTTGGAGTTAAGGACTTTCGTCTTATTATTATTCCTTTAGCTAAAGTATATGACCTTACACTTTCCTCCATTATATTCCATTTGCCACTTCTTTGCCCATTCTCCTTATCTAAGTCTGCAGATCCCCTGCTTCCTCAACACACTCTGTACCCTACATCAATGTATATATCAGCTGCAAACTTAGCCACAATGCATCAACTCCGTCATCTAACTCATTGACATAAAATAAAAATGGTCCTAGCACCAACACTGGCAGCTAACCAGAAAAGATTCAATAATCAAGATTCAAGTACACTTACTTATCAAAGAATGTATAAGTTATACACTTGGGATTTGTTTGCTCACAGGTAGCCATAAAGCAATAAACATGAAAGAAACCAAGTAAAAAAAGAATAAAAACAAAAAGACCAACACCCGATGTGCAAGAGAAAGAATGAACTCAACTCATGCAAACAATTGAAGTGAGCAACGATATTCTGAACCAAGATTGAGTCCGCAGATCCAATCCTCGGAGTAGCCTGGAATAGGCCCAAGGCCTTATCTATCAGTTCATCATATTGGAGGGCATGGAGAACAATAGCTGGGGCAGTCCTCATAACCTCAGCTCCCTGGAGAGAGAAGTGATCATTATGGAGAATGAGTGAAATCGAATGTCGCCCCAGATCCCAACAGCCTGTCTTCCTTTATTTCCACTCTTTGCCACCTGCCATCAACCAGTCTTCGATCCATGCTAATATCTTTCCTGTAATACCATGGATTCTTATTTTGTTAAGCAGCCTCATGTGTGGCACCTTGTCAAAGACCTTCTAAAAATCTAATTGAACAAAATCCTCTGACTCTCCTTTGTCTATCCTGTCAGTTATTTCCTCAAAGAATTCCAACAGATTTGTCAAGCAAGATTTCCCTTTAAGGACACCATACTGACTTTGGCCTATTTTATCATACGTCTTCAAGTACCCCAAAACCTTATCCTTAAGAATGGACTCCAAAATCTTCCCAACTACTGAAGTCAAGCTAATTGGCTCATGATTTCCTTTCTTCTACCTCCCTTCCTTCTTAAAGGGTGGAGTGACATATGCAATTTCCAGTCCTCCGGAACCAGTCCAGAATCTAGTGATTCTTGAAGTATCATTAATAGTGCTTCCACAATCTCTTCAGCCACCTCCTTCAGCACCAAAGGGTTCCCCTGGTGGACTCTATCTGGTCCAGATGACTTATCTACAGTACCTTCACATCTTTCAGCTTCCCAAGCATCTTCTCCTTAACAATAGCAACTGCACTCATTTCTGCCCTTTGACACTTGAAATTCTGGCATACTGCGAATGTCTTCAGCAGAGAAGATTTTTGCAAAGTACTTGCTAAGTTTTTCCGCCATTTCTTTACCCCCCCTTACTAACTTTCCAGCATCATTTTCCACCATCTCCACACACATCTCTCTTTTAGTCTTCATTCATCTTTTAGTCTTCATTCATCTGAATTTTTTTTTGTATTCTCTTTTATATTATTGGCTAGCTTATAATCTTTTCATCTTCTCTTTCCTTATAGCTTTTTAAAATAAAAGCGTCACAATCCTTTAACTTATCCTTTCTTATTTTTGCTATATTTCTGCTCTCTCTTTTCCTTTCAAGGTCTCTTTGATATCATTTGTCAGCCACAGTTGCCCCATCCTTCCTTTAAAATAATCCTTCATCTTTAGGGTATATCTATCCTGTGCCTTCCAATTTGCCCCCAGAAACTCTAGTCAGTGCTGCTCTGCTATCATCCCTGCTAGTTTCCCCTTCCAATAAACTTTGGCTAACTCATCACTCATGCTTTTGTATCTCCCTTTACTTCACTGTAATACAGTTACATCTGAATTTATCTTTTCCCTCTCAAACTGCAGGGTGTATTCTTTCATATTATGATCTCTGCTTCCCAAGGGTTCCTTTACCTTAAGCTCCCTAATCAAATTTGTTTCATTACACAATACCCAATCCAGAATTACTCTTCCCCTAGTGGGCCCAACCACAATCTGCTCTAAAAAGGCGTCTCATAGGCATATTACTGACACCTTCTCTTGGAATCCAGCACTGATCTGATTTTCCCAGTTTGTATTCAACATTCTGCCTACTGTTCAGGGGCCTGACCATATCACCCATCAGGTCTTTTTTAACCCTTGCAGTTTCTTAATTCTAACCACAAGGATTTTACATCTTCAGATGCTATGACACCTCTTTCTAAGGATTTGATTTCATTTTTTACATACAGAGTCACCCCACTCCTTCTACCTACCTACCTGTCCTTTCAATACAATAGCTCGTTAGATAGCTCCCACCCATGACCTTCATTCAGCCATAACTCAATGATTCCCAGAACATCATACCTGCCAATTGCTAACTGTGCTACGAGATCATAAATCTAATTCGTTATACTATGACCCACTAACTATGGAATCCCCTATCACTATTAAACTCCTCTTCTCCCTCCTTCTCTTCTGAGCCACAGAACTGGACTCAATGCCAGAGACTCGGTTGCTATGGCTACCCCCAGTAGGTCAACCCCCTCCCCCTCAATTTTATCCAAAGTGGTATTTTTATTATTGAGGGGAATGGCCACAGGAGTACTTTACACTGCTTGTCCATTCCCTTTCGATCTCCTGACAGTCTCCCAGGCACCTGCTTCCTGTTACCCAGAGGTGACTACCTCCCTGTAGTTCCTAACTAACACCTCCTCATTCTCCCATACGAGCCGAAAGTCATCGAGCTTAACATTGTCTCTAAGGAGCTGCAACACGATGCACTTCATGCAGATGTAGTTATCAGGGAGACTGGAGGTCTCCCAGAGTCCCCACATTTCAGGCAAAGAACATACCACTAGCTTGGGACCCATTCGCAGTGAATTCACTATGCACAAAGAAGGAAGAAAAAACTTAATAAAATCTTAGAACCTCAGCCTGTGCTTACTGAAACCTGTTCTTGCCAAAGCTTGTTGAGCCAAAGCCTCTCACTCTCACCCTAGCCCACTCCAACAATGGCAGACATGTTCTGTCAGTTGGGAAACAAAGTAAATCAAAAAAGATCAAAACTTTTGCCGTTTAAACTTTATTGAGAAGCAATTGTATAATTTTATACACATCTCTCCTTTGGTGAAATGCATGAACATCTTGCATTGGCAATGGAAGAGGTCAGATGTTAGCTTCAATAAGGGGCCCTAATTGTAATGTCACTGTTTTAGCCATACACATATGTGTTTCAGTATAGGTCGTAATATGAGGTGCACAATATAAAGAACATAAGCATTGGGACACTATATATCAACTTTACTAAACACTGTTTAGACTGCACTTGGGATATCGTGTGCAATTCTGGCCACTGCACTATAGAAAGGATGTGGTTGCATCAGGGAGAGTTCTATACATTGGGATGATGCACAACGCAACAAAAGTCTCTTTTATGTCTTTAGGACGTATTCAATGTTGCTTTCCAGCAAGAATGCATGAACTGCACAAATAGAAGGAGTAGATTCACTAGGATGTTGATTGGAATACAGGACTTCTTTTAAAGGGAGAGTTTAGATACCCTGGGCTTGTTTTCCCTGGAGCAAGGATGCTAAAAGGTGGCCGGATAGAAGTATTCAAGATTATGAGAGGCATTGGCAGGGTAGGTGGTCAAAATCTTTACCCCATTTTAGGGATATCATAAAAAAGCGGGAATAGGTTTAAGAGAGGATGTAGAAGTTCTAAAAGGGATTTGAATTGTTATGTTTTTAACACAGAGAATGGTTAACATCTGAAACACACTGTTGCCGGAGGCAGCATAGTCTGATAGAATCCTTATGTTTAATAGGCAGGCAGTTAAATAGGCAATTCATAAAAGGATTTTGTCCTAACATGGATCAATGGGATTAGTGATGATGGACAAAAGACCGACATGGAGGTGATGGGCTGAAGGACCTTTTTCCTTGTTGTACAACTTTTTGACTCCATAAGCCATTCTGCATGCATTTTTAAATTCATCTCTATTATACATGCATGTCTGGGAAAGGCTATATTTCAGGTGCTGGAGCTTACCATCAAAGGGCTTTTCCTTCAAATTGTTTCACAATCTGAACTGTTTTTGGAACATATTGACTGCAGCTGTATAGGCAAATGCCATTGTCAGTTCTATACATTGGGATCATGTTACAATGCAGAAAAGCCTCTTTTATATAGTTGGGAGGTATTCAATGTCGCTTCCCAGCAAGAATACATGAACTGTGCAAATAGAAGGGGTGATGAAGATTGACGTTAAACTTGATAAAAGAAGTGGGTTTTGCACAGTTCTTTAAAAGAGACATGGAAGAGCTTAGGAAGTTAATTCCAAACAATGAGAAAGTACAGCTGAGATTGGTGGGGTAAAAGCAGAGAAACTGCTAATGCCACTCAGGGCAAAAGATGATTGGTTGAGTGTTTGGTCAACAGGGGCAGGTGCTAGGATGCTGCAAAGTAGTGCAGATTAGAGAGTGAGAGAGAACGAGGGTGGACAAGGAGACAACAGAAAATGATTTGAATTTTGAAGTACTGGTAGACCAGAAGGCAATTTACATGAATTATAATAGGTGTGTTAGAAGAGCAATGGATGGAGGAATTACTTTATCAGGAGAAGGTAGGAGGTTCTCCAACATGCATGAGTCAGTCTAAAGGATATTTTAGCATTGTATGATCTGAAATATTAGGGCACTCTTTTGTAAAACTATAATGGCTGTTATATCAGTGTGTCAGGCAAAACATCTGCCTGCATAATGGCATCTAGAGAGCTGGAGCTGACAATGATGTAGTGTAAACAAAGGCAAAATATTCTGGTCTTCTGTACATTGTGTCCTCATCTCCATGTTTAGAATGTCAGGATCTTGATAATTCAAGGAGACAGATGATGCTGGAAAGGTATTCTTAACCTGCCTTAATATCTTACCAGACAATCTGGATGATGAATAAAAAAATTTCAATGGTCAATATACCTTCCCTGTAAAGAGCATTTATTTAGCATCTTACATAATTCCCAAAGCACTTCATAGTCTCTGAAGATCTAAGTGTCAGATGTTAGAAAAAATGTTGAAGCTTAAGTAAGGACCCAGAAGACATTTATTCAAATTCATAATGTGCCGTTGAAGAAAGGCCTGTCTTCCCCTGAGGAGCAGGCACTCTGTCTGGTCAGGGCCGAGTTGAGGAGGATTCATGCCAGGGTAAACCCATGCAAAGCTGCGGGGCCGGACATTTTACGTGGTTGGGTGCTGAGGGATTGTGCAGCACAGCTGACAGAGGTCTTGAATTTTTAGTATCGCTTTGCAATAGTCCTCAGTCCCTGCAAGCTTCGAGGCTGCTACCATCACTCTGGTATCTACAAGAGTGACGATAGCTGACCTAACCTATTTTCTCCCAGTGGCACAGACCTCAACAATCATGAAGGGCTTTGAGTGATTGGTCATGGATCATATAAATCCCACCTTCCTGCTATATTAGACCCTTCCCAGCTTGCCTACCACTCAAACCAGTCCATGATGATGCCATAGCCTCAGCCCTCCTCTCTATCCTTAGAAAAAGATGCCTCATATGCCAAGTTATTGTTCAACAATTTTAGCTCTGTGCTTAACAAAATCATCCCTCAAAGGCAGGTGGGTAAACTGTCCCCGATAGGACTCAACACCCCTCACTGTAACTGGATCTTGGACTTCTTGACGGAAAGACTTCAGTCACTGCGAGTTAGCAGCAACATCTCAAGCTCCGTCACACTGAGCACTGGTGCCCCCTAGGGCTGTGTGTTCAGCCCGCTGCTGTTCATGCTAGTAATCCACGACTGAACGCCAGATCCAACTCAAACCCCATCATCAAGTTTGCTGATGATACAACAATGGTTGGTCTCATCAGCAACAGTGATGATTTGGCATACAGAGAGGTTTGTCAAATGGCACGAGAACAACAAGCTGAGTCTCAACATGGACAGGACAAAGGAGATGATTGTGGACTTCAGGAAGGCACAGGATGACTACTCTCCATTGCAAATCAATGGCTTTGTCGTGGAAAAAGTGAAGAGCACAAAATTCCTTGGTATGCACATAACGGATGATCTAACCTGGACTCGCAACACATTGACAGCATTCATCAAAAGTGTCCTGTCTGTCTGCCTCTTTTGTGGTGTGGAAGCTGCAAGGCATTGGGCCACAATACCCTACAGAGGACAGTAAAACCACCAAGAAGATCACTGCGTTCTCCCTCCCCCTTTTTGTGACATTTGCAGAGAGCTTTGTATATGAAGGGTTCAAAGCATTGTTTAGCATCCCTACCACCTATCCCACAATCTCTTTGACTCAGTACCATCAGGATGAAGGTACAGGATCATCAGGAATTGAGCTGACAGACTGGGTCACAGCTTCTTCCCTCAGGCTGAGAGACTAATGAATACCCTGCCACCACTGAGGTCTTGATACTAGGACAGTGAGCACTCTACTGTACTGTTTATTCCTTACTATCTACCTGTGCTGTGCACTGCATGCACTTTGAATTATATTTTATTAATTTATTTGTGGTAATATTTTGTGCTGTGTATGATACATGTTGTGTGAACACACTGTGATCTAGAGGAACATTGCTTTGTTTCATTGTACTTATGTATAATCAGATGACAATAAACTTAATCTTGAACTTGAAATTATTCCATTTATGTATGACTTCATTTATGTGGACATCTTAGAGAAGATGAACTTACTCTCCTCGGCAAAGAACAGGTTGTAAAGGCATTTGATAAAGGTATTTACAATCGTGGAGGATATAGAGAGCATAGGTAGAAAATATCTGCTTCCATTGCCAGAAAGGTCAAGAAACAGGGGGACATTAACTGAAGATGACTGGCAAAAGAACTGAAAGAAATATGAAGAAAATATTCATTACTCAGTGAGTGGTTTGGGATCTACAACACATAGACAAGGATAGTTGTGCAGGTAGATTTAATTCTAACCTCCAGAAAGAAGAAGGACACATGTCTGAAAGGATATAACTTGCAGAGCTGTGGGGAGAGTACAAGGCAATGCAATGAGATAGGTTGGTCTTGAATGGAGTTAATATGAAACGGCATAATTACATCCAGTAATTACTTGGTGATTCTGTAAAATGCTTTAAACCTGCAGTCACTGCTGCAATATAGGAAATATTGTAGATGTGACCACACACATCAGGAATCTTCAACAGCTATATGAGAATGACTTGATAGTCTGTGTTTTTCCAAAATGTTGATATTTTCATATCTTCCGGAATTCTATCAGGCTGGCTACAGAAACCATACTGGATAAACTGCTAATGGGGCAGACCAAATTCCAACATGGGATATCTAGCAAGGTCTTTGACAGGACTCACAGACTTGGCTCCTTTCCCCAATGTAATTTCATCACCATTGCCAGGCAACACTGTCATAACAGTAGGTTAATGGTGATTTCAATGGAATGAATTCTGGAGGGTGAGTACATGATGCGTCACCACTCTGCAACACATGAGGTGCTACTGATCAGGAAAGAATTCCTATCAAGAGTTCTTAACATTTTTTGCAAATTTTAAAAATATTTTTTGAACAAAGTGTATTTTTACCTCTTGGTAACTACAATGAGCAAGCATCGGTATATCCTTGATTACTATTGATAATATTAGTCAAAGTATTTTTATGAACTTGTACCACATTGTTTTAGAAGAGGTATAACAGTTAAAATGAAGGGTGTGCATATTGCACTATGTAACAGAACCTCAACTTGATGCAGTAATTCATTTTTCTACAAACGGCTAAAGCTAACCCTTGCTGACAGCTCCCTCTACTGGTGCAAACGTGTATTCCTAACCAGCAGGCAACAGGAAAAATTAGAAATTGCAACTCTTGTCAGCTGCTGAAAGCAAAAACGTAGGTAAGGATGAGCATTTACACCCTTTTTTCACAAAGGATTTAATCATTCTTGGTCTGTTGAGCTTTACAATGCTCTGATGCATTTAGCCTGCTGACTTTTTCAGTTGATATGAGAATGTATTGTGAACCAAGTGTCAGAGCATCTTTAGATTAGACGTCCCCAGTATCTGCACATCAGAAGTGTAATTTACCATCTCAAATGAGAACCCTTGTATTTCACAAAGGGCTTAGATCATAGAAAAGAGAATAGTACAATGCAGGAGCAGGACATCCAGCCCACAATGTTGTGCCGATCTAATAAATGTTATGCTATGTTAGCTTTCTGGTTAGATTTGGAGCTCAACGTTCCATTTCTCAGTAATCTGACCAGGAAATATTTTCTTTCAGCTTACTAACATATTTCCTTGTCTTCTTATCTTCTTTTGGGATGGTCCGGTTTGTTTTTCTACTGCCCTACTTTTCAGCTGACCCTCCCCTGCCTCCTTTCCGGTATGATTCATGACATGTAACAGAAAAAGCTGGGTGAACCTAGCCAGTGGCAAAGTTCACTCGTATTCTCTCCATCACTGGCCATCAGTTAGGTTACTGTCTTCCACTGCCAGCCTTCAGTGACTGCTTTCTCATTTCTGAGCAACAACCCATGTTTTGCCATGTATTTTAGAAGTGACATCAACCTGAGACCCTGTCTAAACTCTCAAGTGGGATGTAAAAGGTCCACACCAGAGAAACCACAATGAATTCTTGTGGTATCCTTTGCCAATATTTATCTCCTAACAATCTCCAAATAAGTTTGTGGGACATAACAGCTGCAAGTTCCAGCAACAACCACACTTTACAAGTACTCCACTAGTTGTAACACCTTTTGGCATTTTGGGATGTATAAGATGCTCTATTAATGTAAGAATTTAAGATCCTCAAATCTGTAATGAATTCTCCAATAACATTCTCACTGTTCATTATGCAACTTTCAGGGCAAAGTTGACTTGCTTAATGGAACATTTTGGTCCTACCTACCAGTATAACTTCAGTTTCCTTTTGGCCGGCTGCTTTAATACCTCATTCCATTTTGTCTATAGTCAGCCTTTTAACTCCTCGATACAGACTCAATGTAGACTTAATTAATAATTGGTTTTCTGTGTGCTGGGCCCTCATCTGTACTCCCTTTTCACCTATGACTTGTTTTCCTGTACAGGTTCTAATTCCACAATCAAGTTTGCATGGTGGTTGGCCTGATCAGAGATGACGACAAGACGGCCTACAGGGTCAATGCCGCCTCTACAAACTTTTCCATTGGCGAGGGTAACTGAACCAATGTCAGTGTCCTTTACTGGACCATTGAGCCTTTATTACATTCAAAGTCACTTCCAACACTGGATCCTGAAACAGATATTCTAAGCCGAAGAAAACAATTCAAGGACCTTCTCAACACTTACTTGGAAAATTGTAACATCGCACTGACTGGCAAGTATTCCACACCTCCTATACTCATGATGAAGATGGACACTTTGGGATCGCACAAAGAACTTCAACTCCATTGAGAAGGAGCACATGAAATTCCAGCATGCATAAATGATGGAAGGAACATACCATTTCACAAACTCTCATCCTTATCGAGCACCTACATCTCCACCTGCAGCAGAGCCTGCCCATGTTCTTCTTGGCCATATCAGGAAACTTAGAGCCCTAAGAACTGGAGTGAAGGGTAGTAGTTACATCTTACAGACCCAGCAGTAGTGCACTCTGCCAAATGAGATGCCAGCGGTGTTGTGCCATATGAAATAATGTATTCTGCCAGAGATTGATGCCAATCTTAATAGAGATCCAGTTGTGAAACACTATCTTGGATGCCAGCATCAATCACTTTCATTGAGTGAGGGGAAAGATTTAGAAGGGGCCTGAGGGGGAACTTCTTCACACAGAGGGTGTTGCATGTATGGCAAAAGCTGCCAGAGGAAGTAATTCAGGCAGGTTAATAACAACACTTAAAAGACATTTAGGCAAGAACATGGATAGGAAGGACTAAAATCAATATTGGGCAAACATGGGAATATCGGCATTTTGGTTGGGCTGATGGGTCTACTTCCATACTTTGTGACTGTATGACTATGCCAGAACTGTGAAGGTATTGTTCCATTATATCAACTGATATATCATCCCATAGCACAAAGTGTTTGTCATTATGGACTGTTGTACCAGCCAGTGGTATAGTTGTGATGTACTACCCCAAATAATATTGTGGTAGTGGTGTATTGTGCATTACGATGTTTGACAATGGGTTACCCCCCCAGATGTAATTCATTCGGATGTTCTCCATGCCCAAGAGATGAGGGTTGAATGTCCCAAAGAGTCTCCATTCTTTTGAAGCAACCGCTTTAACACAATAGATAACTGCTTAAAAACCTCATGTCTTGTAGCAGTGATGACCTCATTTCTTAGTATTGCAAAACTCACAGGCGATCGCATGACAGCTGATTGGCCTGACAGCATCTGATCTCTCAGTACTGCCACTCCCTTTTATAATCACTGCTCTCGGCATGCTCTAGGAAAGGGCTGGGATTCAGGGAGGCGGTAATGAGACGAACTATCAGCTCTGGCTGGGGGGTATTCCTACAGGTTTCATTTTCTGACGTTGAGTCACATGGAATTTGCTGTTTGCAAGTTTAATTGGATTTGTCATATTAAGGCTGACAATAATGGCAGGAATTATATTGAAGTCATTAGGAATCTTTCTACATTTAGTATTATTATTTAAACAGGAGTAGCTAAAATGTCATCATTTTGTGTAGAGATTAACATCTTTCTAATTCATAGAAACACCCTCATTTTACTCCTATGCTTTTGGCAAATTTCCATGTTATTTTCTGGATTTGAGAGATTTAGGTACTGGATGTTATAACTGATTATTTGTAGTTTAGCTATCAGCATCATCATCTGGTGCCATGCCTAGATTGAGCTTTGTCTGCCATGGCCCACACACTCCTGTTTCGGGTCAAGTGGATCAATTCATTGGTATTCATTTCCACCTCTCTGGCTCCTGTCTCCATCATCATTTATCTTTGCCTTTCTTTTGCTTTCTTCCTTTCAATCTTTCCCATAATTACCGTGCCTTCTAACTCCTCATTCCTAATCACATGTCCAATGAAGTTACGTTGCCTTTTCATGATCTCATACATTATTTCTCTTTTTGTGCTTGCTCTGTTCATGACATCCTCGTTAGATATTCGTTTCATCCATGATATTCTTTGCATCCTCCTCAAAAACCACATCTCTGCTGCTTCAATTCATTTCCTCATGTTACTAGATATTGTCCAACATTCTGAGCCATATAACATGACTGGATAAACGTAACATTTCAGTTGTCTGAAGCGGGTTGTCATGCCTAGTTTAGTGTTGGTCAGTATAGACTTCATTCTCGTGAAGGTGTCTTTTGCCATCCCTATTCTTCTTTTGATGTCCATGTTGCACCTGCCATCTGATGTCACCCAGCTTCCTAAGTAGCAAAAGTTCTGTACTTGTTTTATGTCTTCCACATTTATTCTCAGCCTGCAGATAGGATTCTCCTTTTTGGATATCACCATACATTCTGTCCCTTTGCAATTGATAGACAGACCCATTTTTGCACTTTCTTCAACAACTATATCAATTAAGTTTTGTAGTTCTTCTTCCGTACTTGCAATGAACACAGTGTCATCCACATATCTGAAATTATTGATGTTTTCATCACCAACTTTGATTCCCAAGATGTCTCTTATTTTTTGTAATATTGTTTCACTGTACACATTAAACAAATCAGGGGAGAAAACACACTCTTGTCTAACGCATCTCTGGATTTTCGTAAACTGACTCGCTTCTCCATCTATTCTTACAACGGCAGTTTGTTCCCAGTACAGATTTCTGATTAGGCAGAGGTCTTTCGAATCTAGATCTAGAGTTTACTGTAGTATTTCAAATAACTTATTGTGCTTCATTTTATCAAATGCTTTTGTGTAGTCAATAAAACAAACAAATCTTTTTGCACTTGAATAGCTCATTCTGATAGTATCCTTAAAATCAATATGGTGTTTCTTGTACCTTAGTCTTTCACAAAACCACATTGTTCTTTAACTATTTTAGCTTGTATCTTACTTTTAGCTCTTGTCATCAAAATTCTTAGAAGTATCATAGTGATATAACTCTTTAAACTTATGGCCCTATGTAATTCACATTCTTTTGCTCCAGATTTCTTAGGAAGAGTAATAAATACTGATCTTTTTCATCTCTTCCGGTATTATTCCAGTTTCATAAACGTCATTGATTAAATCAGTAAGTTTTTCAATTCCATAATCTTCAAGGGTGATAATTTGTTCTATTACTAATTCATCAGTTTAGCTATACTGTATGTTTAGACATATCTCGCCAAGAAATTAGACGAATTTGTACCCATTACTATGCAGATAGAAATTACTTAGTGTATGTTTTAACTCAATGACGTTCATTTGATGTCCTGCCTATTGGGAAATTGGACTCTAACTCTGCTATATTATTCACACACATAATGATGTCATGAACATCGATGATGCCCACTCCTTTATTAATAAATTAAGTTAGCACAACTTGTGACTTGCATTTCTCACTGAACATCAAAAACTAACAGTTCATGCATCATGTTGCCAAGACTACATTGATAAAAGAGACCTCTCTGAGACATATTTTATACATGGATGCATGGATTCTACCAATCTTATTAATCACTGATTTTCCCATGTACTGAAGTGTGTGTGTGTGTGTGCGTGTGTGTGTGTGTGTGTGTGTGTGTGTGTGTGTGTGTGTGTGTGTGTGTGTGTGTGTGTGCGTGCGCTTTCACAGCACAGTAACCACTGTGATTTCTCCTGAATCATCATCCCCACCCCCAGGGACATGTGAATGTGAGGGGGTGACTGCAAGGTGCGGACAGGCAAGTGAAGACACGTCCTCCCTTCACCACGCAATGTGTACTTTAAGGCCGTGACACATTTCTTATGATCCCCAATAATGCAGCAGCTGTAAGCCCTTCTGGCAGCTGCTGGTGGGAGGCATGCAAATCATTCTTAGTGTCTAAAGAGAGGATGAGAAAGAATACTCTATTTCACCAAGTCAGCAAATGTTTTTGTAGATCCCCAATTGAGTTTTAAAGCTGAACCTTCTGTGACATTTAGCTGACCAAAAGTGTGTAAAATCCAGCCTCCAGGTTCCTCATAAGTAAGTGTTGTGACCCTGTTGCACTTGAGATCACGCGGAGTATCTCTATGACACTGAAATGAACTGGAAAACAGCAGTCTGCAGCAGGAGTTTGAAGACATTATACAGGCCATTCCCCAATAACAGACAATGAACCAGCTCCTAAAATAGTATTAAATTCATAATTCCAATGTATGCACATGCTTTCTTCCAATAATTAGCAAAGCTAATTTCCTCTGACTCCCTCTTCACTTTTAGCTGTGTTCTCCCTTATCAGTCTTATGTTCTTTTCATACCATCGTACCATTCCTAACACTGTAATACTGTGGAATTGTGGTTACCATGTCATGTCATCTTTTTGGAGAAAATCAACTTGTGGATGTCTGTACAAACAGAACTTGTTCATTACCCTGTATGTGTTAAGTGTTCTGCCTGGCAAAAAAAGCTATCAGTGCTGCACCTTGATGTGACTTGACCCATTTCAAATGGACTTGTATCTGCCTGCTAATAGAATTCTTCGTGTACACCCATTACTGGGTGGACGGTAGAAACTTGCCACAACTTCCTTGACAATATTTCCTGATTCTGTGGCATCAGAGAAATTTGGGATGGTTATTGATGTAATATGATGCAGTAGCCTTTGAAGTTTATTTCGAATGAATCTGATTCAGGATAAACAAATATCTTTCGCAGATTTGAAATGCAGCAGAAAATGCTGGAAATACTTGGCAGGTCAGCGGCATCTATGGAGAGAGATAATGTGTAAACATTTCAAATGAATGACCTGTAATTGATTGGACATTTCTACTCTGATGAAATATGGTCTTAAATAAATGTTAAATAATCCAGTCCATTGCATGCCTTTGTTCTCTTTCTGTTTTTTTATTTCTGCGAAAGCTCTTCAGTAAAAATATGGGCATGGTCCAGACTTGGCACCACATGTGTCCTTGAAGATTGCATTTTATGAGTTTGGGAGACAGTGAGAGTTTAGTGTCAGAGCATAAAGTTTGAAAAATATATGTAAAGTCTTTTGCATGGAACCTACATCTAATAGCATGAATAGGTTTCATACCCAAACTATCTCCTAAGTTGCTCACATGAATATATTGGAAATACTTTCGTGTGAGCCTACTTCAACACACCCACAGAGGCAACGCAGTACAAAATGTTTTTTTTTCCCATTCAAGACAGTGTTTATTACATTAACAGAGCAAAGACAACATTCCATTTCAATTGCTGATGAGTTCTGGGTTAGACAAGGACTTTGAGCATTGCCACAAAATACATGGAAGAGTACAGTAAAGGTCAATTTGACAGATGACCAGCTTGTTGATGAGAATGCACACACTGAAGAATGCTTGACTGTAAGGGTAATAGACCAGCAGAGCAGAGGAAGTAAGTTTATTTTCCAATGATTCCCAAAATTAACGAAGGAAGCTTTGTTTAAACTATGTACATGGAAACTAATGCCTTCTAAATGACAAAATGAACTACCACCTGGAGAAGTACGAGGTAATAAGAGACAGCTGGATATGTTAAATGAAAACCATGTTTGATCATTTGATGAAATAACAGAGGATTGATGAAGGTAGTGCATGCTTGCTCAGAAAATAGATACGTATGGTATTAAAGGGACATTGATGACTTAGGTGTACAATTGGCCCAGGGGTGTGTAGCAGAGGGTCGTGGTGACTAAACATTTCTCTGACTGGGGAATAGTATGAACTAGTGTTCCCCAAGGGTCATTATCAGATGCAAACTAGTGTAAAGGCTCTTGCATTTCTTGCTCTGGATAAACAATATGGACTTCTGTTTAGGGTGTACAGTTTGAGGTTTACACTTGATGCTGAACTTGGTGACATAGACAAGTATAAGCTGGATCGACAGGGAGTCTGGCTGTACACTGGCAGATTTGTGAATGATGCAGCTGTAGGACAAAGGCAACCCAAGGGACAAAGACACATTAGATGTACACTTCCAAAGAACAGAATGGAGAGGTGGCACAATCCAAATGATGCATTATTAAGGAGAAGTTGAGTGCAAGGGAAGGTTGAGACACATGTTATAAATATCCATATGCTGAAGCATAATTTGATAAGGCAATTAAGAAAGGGTTTAAATATTTGGCTTTGTAAATAAGGGAGCTGAATACAAAAACAAGGATGTTATGTTAAAATGGAGCACAAAGATTTGCTTGGACTGCTTGGGTGGTCTATTCTTTCTAAACTATCATAAACTATTGGTTAGGCTTCAGCTGAAGTAAAGTGTGCAACTCTGGGTACTACATTTCAGGGAGGGTGTTGGGATTTATCAGGATGATACCATACTGAAGGGATTTGCTTTCAAACAGATTAGAGAAACAGAAATTACTTTCCAATATATGAAGAAGATTGAGGGGAAGGCTAATCAAGTTATTCAAAATGCTAAGTGATTTGTCAGTTCACAAAGGAAAGAAATTCTTTCTTCAAACATGGGCTGACGTTTAAATTAACTGTCATCAGAGGCAAGAAGAGAAGTTTCCACGTAGAGATCTGGAGCAGAACACTGGATACAAATAGATTCCATGAGAGCTTTCAAAAATCAAATAATGTATTATTTGAAGATGATTAATTTACAGAATTAAGGCAAGTGAATGGAGCGTGGGATGAACTGAAATGCTTTCTCAAAGAATAATTGTAAGATCAACAGGCTGCAAAGCTGCAAGGATCTCTGATTTGGATAAGGTTCCAACCTTTATTCTCCACTGAGGGAAATGTGTGCTACGTTTTCTATATTATTGCATTTTCCCTATTCCCAATGCCTAATCTTTATGCTTAGAAGAATTTTCTGCTCCAGGTTCCTTCTCTCTTCACCCCACTGCCCATTCCAACAATACACAAACAGGAATCACAACATCCCTGTGCAGTTTCTACATGCTCTGGTAGTTTTATTGGAGCAGTTAGAAGAGGCATGTGGATCTTGATGGTCAAATTGCCTGAATGGGCATAACACTGTAGTAAAATCTTCAATATTATCTCTGTGCAGCTGACCATCTTGACTATGAAGTGTGTTCCACATTCAATAGTCATATCAATATCTACCATCTTCAGGAGTGGTGGTGTCTATCAATGACCTTGGAAGGAAAGAAGATAGAGCACAAACAAAAATAGAACCACATTCATTCGAGCAAAGTTCCTTCATGAGTAGAAACCAGGTTGGGAATGAAATCAGTCTCGTTCATTGGAGCAAAACAGGCCAAAAGAGCATCTGTACCTTATTTTACATTCTGCACATATTAAACAAATTTCAGACATTTTCTAAGTCCAATTCGTAATGTCCTAATGACCAAGTTCATACTGCCGTTGGCCATCATCACCCTCTCCCATTCCACAAATCTATGTTAGCATTGAACTATAAAGACCCAACGACCCTCTCATCCCCCAACCGTACACACACACACACACACACACACACACACACACACACACACACACACACACACACACACACACACACACACACACACACACCTGTATTCACATATTGTCTCTAGTATTGCGCTCTTGAAAATCCAAAAATAAACAAATCCACCCAGCGGTAGCCGTAAAACACAGTCTCTATTTGTTTTATCTATATATTAGTACAACATACAATGTCACACCAAAGTGAAAGCTAAAAATCTTGACTCACAATTGAAGCTTACAATGCTGCAGCAGTATAGAAAGCACAGGAGCGTTCTATGATGGATGTGCAACTGAAGGTTAGGATAATATATCTAATGCATCAGCCAGCATCTTCAGTTCATCCTTCAGACTGTCCAACGATTTCCTGATTTTCTGAGGATTGTCCAATACGTCTATGGTCTTGGTAAATGGGTCATATTTCACTGAAAATGGCCGCTTAATACTTGCAGCGTACTTTCTATAAACAGAAAAGCGACAATTCCATCAGAAATAGTGATTAGCAAAACTGTTTTTGATTCTGCATAATACCTACCAGGTGCAGTTCACCAATCACTCAAAATCCTACAGAAAAGAAGATACATAAGTTTGCACAGCAAACTCAGGATAAAATTGTGGCAGAATTGGTGTCTGAGTGGTTATACAGTTTATTGAAGTTGTGATCAATTGTGTTTAAAAGTAAGTGTTGTTCCACATATATACATTGGGAATTGACATGTTTGGTACAGCTTTGTGGGCTGAAGGGCCCGTATTGTGCTGTAAATTTTCTATGTATCTGTGTTCTAGAAACTGTTTAATCCTTTTAATAACTATGTCGAAAACTTAGTTTACTTTTGTTATCATATTGTCAATGATGCTACATTTCCTAATATCATCCATATAAATGTTCGTTACAAGATTTCTATAAAATGAAATTTTGAATATGCATTTCCATCATTTGATCAAAAAATTACTTTTCTGAGACATGAATTGATGCTAACAATCTGTATAGAAATCCGTGATAATGCCAATGAGATCAATTGCCATCATATTGCATTGCACTGTCCACCATGCTAACTAGGACAGATTTACAAGTAATCATCTGAGATCCATTAACAGTGCAATTACATTCCACCACACACGTCTTTTCTTTGCTATTACCATGAAGTGCAGGCATGAACCCAGTTTCACTGAGGAATGCTAGGAGTCCTGCTACATAAAAGGCAGAATAAGTGTATCTGAAGGTGAGGTATCATCTAATTTAAAATACTAAACTATGTAATTAGCTGAATTCTTTGATTAAAGATCCATAGGTATGCTATTTTTGTTAGCAAAGACTTATAATGGCAACTTGAACAAAAGAATGCTGCTGCTGGAGATCTAACACGGATTGTTATCCTGTATGATGCACCCTCTGATTAATCCAATGATACTATTCCAAAAATTCAATGAAATGTATTTGATCCTTTATTAGCAACCAGCAAAACATGCAATCTTGAAGGGATGAAACTTATGAAATTAAAACCTGCAATATTAAACATACCTAAGCAGACTTAGGCAAAGTTAAGCAAACAACAAAAGATATGACACCCACCAGTCCCCACTCTAAACTAAATGAAACATGAATACGAAACTTATTCCCTTTGCTTTTACCATGCCCCCACCCACATGACTAGCTACCATAATAAATACAATAAATGCACAATGCAGAATACATTGCAGGTAGAAAACAGATGCATGGCTCCTACCCTACTCGTGAAATGAGATCACATCATAAACTTGCCTTACATAATGGGTATACAAGTGCATATGAAGGTGTAATGATTAGATTACTGGCTGGCAGCCAGGCACCTGAACTATCGATCTGAATTTAACCATTATGATAGTAGGGAAATAAAAAATAAAATTGCAGATGATGGAAACCTGAAAAAAAAAGCAGAAGATGTTGGAGCCACTCAGCAGGTCAGGCAAATCCTGTTAAAAGAGTTAATACTTCTGGTCCCGGATTTTTCATTAGAACAGGAAAATATAAAACAAGTTAATTTTCAGAAGTAGAGAAGGTGGGAAAAGGACAGGCAGAAAAAAGGGAATTTCTCTGTAGGGGAGACCAACTAACTTAATATAGTCATTAATTGACAGTTAAAATCAGATTATGCCTCTTTGTCTGAGACTGCTACTTAAGTCACCTGGTCTCTTAGACTCAGGACGTCTCTTTAAACACGGATGAAGAGGAATTTATTTTGCCAAGGGTGCTGAATCTATGGGATTTATTGCCACAGGCAGCTGTGGAGGCCAAGCCATTGGGTATATTTAAAGTGAAGGCTGATAGGATCTTGATTAGTAAGAGAGTCAAATGTTGTGAGGAAAAGACATGAGAATGGGTTTGAGAGGGATAATAAATCATCTATGATGGAATGGAGGAGAAGACTAGATGGGCTGAATGGCCAAATTCTGCTCCTAAGTCTTATGTTCTTAGAGTCTCCCCTTGCTGATATATTCCTTTTGTCCCATCCATCCCTTCCCTTCCTTCTCTGTTACTGAAAACTAACTTCTTTCCTCTCTTTCCTTGTTCTACTGAAAGACTGTGGACCTGAAACACTAACTGATTCTCTTTTCCATAAATACTTCCTGACTTGCTGATTGTTCTAGAATTTTATATTTTTATTACAGTCGCCAGAGAGTCTGGATTCAACCAAATAAAATGGAGTGTAAAAAGAGATTACTTCATTAACAGTAGGCACTAAAGTATTGGATCATCTTAAATAAAACACCCATGCATCAGGAAGATAAATCTGCCATCCTTACTTGATACAGCTGTGATGTGATGTTGGACCTAAAATATCTTTCAGTTGAGTGTATATTAGGGATGGATAATAAATATCTTTGAGCTTGAAAAAATAACTAGCTCTTCCTAAGAGCACAAGGTAGATGATTTAACTCGGCCTCCTCCTTAAACCTTTACTATGAGTAAAAGCAGCCACTTCATGTGATATTGCAAAACATTTCTGAGTACTAGCAGAAGTATTGTTGACAACATACTTTTAGCTTTGGAACTTGGGCCAAACTAGTCTAGTACATTTCCATGACAATGTGGAAAACTGCCTGGCTATGTCCTGGCTGGGTAAATCCAATTATTATCTCATCATTGATTGCGGTTACGAATTGCATAGCTCATTTCTGCTCAAGCCACTTGGTTCCACATCTAATAAGCAGCCACAGAGGCGAGGTAGAAGAGTCAATTGATATTAGAGAGAAATTTTCTGCAGGAGGTCAAACTTAGCATGAGGATAACGGTTGCGTTAGTCCGAGAGCAAGGAAGAAAGATTGTCTCAAGCAAGAAAGAGTATATACAGCTTGCCTGTAGATGGTTTTACCAGTCCTCCCTGAATTTCCCACCATTGACTCCCACAAGATTACTATTGTCTGAAAACTAAACTGGTCCAAATACATTAATATTGTGTCTACAGGTACAGTATCAGACCGAGTGATTTAGTGACCCATTAATATCTTTCTTGTCTATAACCTATCGACTACCTTCAAGGTACAAGTTGGGACTATGTTAAAATATTCTTCTGGATGTTTGACTCCACAGTCACACTCAAATAGTTCAACATCACCTGGGGTAAAGCAGATTACTTAGCTCTTGCCCCATCCATCATCTCAATCACTCATTCCCTCCACTACTGGTACACAGTGATGCTTGAGTTTACCATCTATGAGGTAGACTGCAGAAATTTGTCTTCAATGTTTTGGTGGTGTTTCCCAGTCTTCTCACAATTGTACCACATGGGAGGAGGAAAAGGGAGACGTGGAAATATCATTATCTACTAATACCACTCCATGTCGTGCATGAGCCTGACATGGAAATACGTCACCATTCCTTCATTGTCACTGGATCTAAGCTCCCTACAGATGTCAGTGTCAGCAAGACTGCAGCTGCTCTAGAAGATGGCTTATCACTACCACAGTTATGGATGGGAAGTGAATATTGACCTTGCCAGTGAAATTACATTTTATAAAAAAAAGAATACCATTCAGTCCATCATAACCCATTATCTCCCCACATTCATCTTTCATTTAATAGTAATGAGGAACAGAAATCTGAGTCTTGGTCTCTCATCCAAAAATGCTGAGGCTAAACTGCTTAAACCCACAAGTGCTTCTTGCAGGTTATTAATTTTGTTATAGCTGGGGGTGGTGATAAGGACAAGCTTCCACTAGCTACTAAATGCTCACAATGGTGTGCACCTCAAATAGTCTCTGGTCTTCACATGTGGCTTAGTTACTAAGCCTGGTTGAACCATTTCTACTTGACAGAAGGGGTAAAGGTGGGTCACTGGTGCCTTAAACCAGTATCTTCGGGCAGATGGGGCTCATCAGCCATGGTTGACAGCTCATCGAGGAGAAGGAAAACTCTGATCTCAAACCTCTGCTGCCTTGTGGCTACACCCACTCATGGGAGTAAACCATGAGTGAAATATCTGGAGGTGGAGTCCCTAAGGCAGTCCTACATTGAGTTCAATGTTGACTGGCAACTCCTGAGATGCGTCTGGTACCAAACTGTATTGGTGTCTGCCATTCCTTTGGGTTCATCAGATGCGTGGAGAGGGGGTGCTTGCTACATGGGCAACAGCTTGCTCTCTATATTGCACTGTCCAGGCTAGCACATCTAGACAGTTAGGAAGCAATATCCACGGTCAACTCTGACCGATGGAGGCCTCAGTTCAACTTCTTCCACCTTAATCATAAAAGGGAAGTTGTCTAGATAATTGAATCAAATGAATAGCTTGCTGGGTAAATTTGGAGAAAAATACCAAGATGGCTATTTCTTACTGAGGACCGCCAGGTGAGCCAAATTTCCCTCCTCATTGGTGAACCAGTTGAATCTTTAAGTTTTTGAAGTTTCAGGCGGCATATTCTGAAGTTTCATAGCCATTTCATTTACCAACAACAGCTGTGTGTTTCCAGGTATTTATAAATTAGCTTGGTAACCTTTGGATTTTCTTGCTCTCTCACTTCTCTCCTGCTCTGAATTGCCTATCTTGACCAGAAACAGGGGGATGGTGAGTGAGCAGGGAGACACGTTTGTGAGTCAATGAGGTAGAAGTGTGTATGTTTTGGCTATGTTGCATTTGATAATTGCGTCTTACCTCAGCTTCTCTTTAGCATCACTGAAACTTTCAGATACAAAGTACACTGGCTGGTACGTCTGATCCTGATATGGCTGGATCGCAGCTTCTGAAGGGTCGAAGTCCCTCAACTCAGGTTCACCAGACAGGGCATGCTGTGTACAAATCATTCAGGGTCAGTGCTTGCTGAAAACCTGTCAACCTAAATTTCCATGTCAGCTTTAAATTTTGCTTCATCCATTCCGGAATAGAAAGACTTGTTTGCATTTTCCAACCATTTCAAGGAATTATGTGTATTAGAAGTTTAAAAAAATCGACTATTTCTCCTTCCTCATCAGCTTCCCCAAAGCTGGCATACTTAAAAAAAGCATTTTTGCCAGGTGCCAACTTGCTAAGGATCATTTTGGAAAGCTCCTGAAGCAGGAGTGGGGATCATGACACATAATTACTCTGTGGCTGCTTGACCTGTTGAAGGAAATGCACCAAATGCGCGCTGCCCGCTCACTCACAACATCAGCATGACTCAAGTACTGAACATAAAGAAGCTCCAACCGCAACAGTAGCCAACTTCTTGAGTGGCTGGCTTGTCCTGCTTCCAGCCCATCTCTCCTTCATAAGGGGAAGTTTATTTGTGGCTGCAGGGCAGTAGTTTAAGGCTATTGTGGATATTATTGCTGAGAGATTTGTAGTGGATTATAACTATTGGATGTAGTGCTGGAAGCATTTCTGCAGGAGTTGCAGAGTAAGAGGTGCATGCTCATTGCTCTGGTGGCCATTTGAGACAGCATTGATAAGAGATCAAAGCCATGTTTCAATGCAGTAGAAAGTTCAGCCGGCTCTGGTGTGTGGCCACATCTCTTCTATTGCACCGTAGCCCCACAGACTGCGCTTTCATCCAAATGCACAAGGCAAGCGTATCATTGCATCTTTGTACACGTGATGAGAATAAAACAATTACCATTTTGTTTCATCTTTCATCACTCGCCTACCAGCGATCTCTGTCCATTACTGCTCCAGTTAAATAATCCTGCACTCCATCACACCCTGACCCACTTAGAATGCCACAAACATTATTGTTTGAACGCTTTGGCAGATATTCAACCATGATCAGCTTTAGCCTTAATGCACTATACGCTCAGTTCAGGAGAAGCCTGGAGCTCTGCCTCATAGCATGAGAAATGAATTCCCACTAGTCCTAATGCCCAAGGAGGTCATGAGTGAACCTGAAACAGTTAGCACAGGCACACTGCCAAGCGAAAGAGCTAAAAACATGGAAGTTACTAATCCTCCCTCACATACATCCTTCCCTTCATTCACAGTCTCATCAAAGATTATTTTATAATGACAAGAAAAAATTACGCTCAGGGTGGCATTTGAGATGCTAAGTGAGTCAAGGTACCAGAAGAGTATCTGTCTCCCTAAAAATCATGTTATTCTGTAGTTGAGATGGAGTTGTAGGGTGTAAGGTGGTGGGGTGTGAGTGGGGGAGGTGGTGAGGCAAAAGCAGGAAGAATTCAGAACCTGAAAAACTAGTTTTAAGTAAAAAGTCTCTTTGTAAATTGAAGCGAATAATCCGGAATGAATAAAGATATGTTTATTTCTGATTTCACTTACAATGAGTTCACCATACGAGGAGAGCAGTCCGGCTCCGTAGGCTCTAACTTCTCCATTTTGCTTGCACAACCCAAACTCCACAGTAAACCAGTAGAGCTGCAAGAGGGAGATTCCAGAGAATAATTACCCCGCTCACCTATAGTTGGGCTGGTAATTAATGGATGTTTAGGTGCTCTTTTTAAATTGTTTATTCTTTTAAAACAAAAATCAGGAGAAATATGGTTTTCATGCAGCACAAATGCATTAAACTCACAGTAGAAAGCTTTTCAATCTCCTCTTCTGTGGCTCCGAGGGAGGCGAGGCCAATATTCTGAGGTGATAGAGGGTTAAATAATAATGACTAACAAAACAATTTAATTGGCAGTGCAGACACAATTCACAAAGTAATGCCTTTTTTTCTTTAGGCTGCAGATCCATTACGATTCCATATCGAGCCCTTCTTTCAGCCTACACCTCCCTCAAATCCAAATTCCATCCCTCACAAGGACAGAGGCAGGAATACACCGGAACACCATCATTCCCTTACAAATCATATTTCACCTGCACTTCGATAGCCTCCTCAAACCGCCAAAGTTCCTCAGTCAAATTCCTGAAGTTTCAGCAAAACTAGAATGAATCCCATTGTCCTGCTATTTTCCGATTGTCCTGTACCCCATTCTGTTTTATATACATTATCATATGGCTATATATAACTATCTTCCCTTTTTTTAATGCATGTTAGCCTTCAATTCCTGTGCTACAGCATTCGCCATTCTAAAACAAAGAATCAGATACTTCAGGTGCTGTAAATCTGAAATATAAACACTGGCAGGTCAGGCAGGTCTGTGGAGAGACAAGTACCAGTATAGTGTGAGAGGCAGACTCCGAAGAATAATTAATTATCCTTCTTTTCCCTATTTGGTATAAGGGTGAAATGAGGTTATGTTGAAGGAACTTCAGCCTGAAGCATTAACTGTTTCTCTTTCCACAAATGGTCCCTGACCTGCTGAGTGTTTCCAGCCTTCTTTGTTTTCATTTCATGTTCAAATAACCTTCCCATTTACCTCCCCCTGCACTCATTTTATCATCATTTGACATCCCAGGGATATGAGTATTTTCTATTCATTATCCTTTAAATAATAGTCCCTAGACAGAAGCAAATCAAGGGATTTCCTCATGTACTGTTAAAGATAACAATAAAGGGAAAAAAAAGGAAAAAAATAGGGAAAAAAGGGTATGACCAGTAATGTTCACAATGCAGCTGGTGGAATAACTCACATTCCTGCAATACTTACCTTTAGCCACAAGTTTTGATGTCAGCAGCTGTAAAATATATCTTTTATGTCAAATCTAAAGTCTAAAATTGATTATGATTCTATTTATTACTCGAGTGCATAACACTTTACAGTAACTTTTGTTCTTTACAGTGCTGATCGGCTTTCTGTCTGAAAACACTGAGACTATCAGTTCTGCAGAATCCAGTCCGATCATTCTACAAGGTCAGTAACCCAGCACCCGGAGGCAGCAGGAAATCAATGAATCAATGAAGCACCCACACAATTTACTTTAACAGTATCATGCCAATCATATGGTATCACAGCACAGAAAGAAGCTATATTTCTATTACAGTGTGCCAGCAGTTTGACACATTGATCCATTTGGTGGCCCCCTCTCCCCCACGCATTCCTCATTGCCCTTGTAAACCTCCTTGCGTCTGAAACTAATTTGATTCCTTTTTGTGAGTTATTGAATATGCTTGCAATGCCCCTACAGATAGAGCATGTAGGTTATAACAATTCACTAGGCTACAAAAAGAAAACCATCTCAAATCAGCTTTAAACCAGCAATTAATTTTGCATCCAATAATTGATGAATATTTTGCCAATGAAAATAACTTTCTCTTTGCTCCCCTATCAAAATTCAGGTTCATTTTGTAAACGTCATATGATTCTTTTAGCTTTCTGTGCTCTAGCAAGACCAGTCCTTGCATTCTCTTCATGCTGTGCGCTTGTTGTTTTGTGGCGTAAGAATTTATAAGGAAGGAAGATGGAATTACCTGAGAAAATTGTGCAAATGTCTTGTCAGCCAAGATGGGCACATGACCCAGCAGTTCATGGCAACAGTCCCTAAATAAGAAGAGAAAGAGAATCAATTTGTCGAAATGGCCATTCCAGCAAGAGATGGATTCTGTGATAAAAACAAAAGAAATCTATTACTGTATACTTCTTATTTGTTAAAATACGTTAGGACGGATAAGTCCCCGGGGCCTGACGGAATATTCCCCAGGCTGCTCCACGAGGCAAGGGAAGAGATTGCTGAGCCTCTGGCTAGGATCTTATGTCCTCGTTGTTCACGGGAATGGTACCGAAGGATTGGAGGGAGGCGAATGTTGTCCCCTTGTTCAAAAAAGGTAATAGGGATAGTCCGGGTAATTATAGCCAGTGAGTCTTACGTCTGTGGTGGGAAAGTTGTTGAAAAAGATTCTTAGAGATAGGATCTATGGGCATTTGGAGAATCATGGTCTGATCAGGGACAGTCAGCATGGCTTTGTGAAGGGCAGATTGTGTCTAACAAGCCTGATAAATGTCTAACATTTGACAAGGTTCCACACGGTAGGATTATTCAGAAAGTCAGAAGGCATGGGATCCAGGGAAGTTTGGCCAGGTGGATTCAGAATTGGCTGGCCTGCAGAAGGCAGAAGGTTGTGGTGGAGGGAGTAGATTCAGACTGGAGGGTTGTGACTAGTGGTGTCTCACAAGGATCTGTTCTGGGACCTCTAATTTTCGTGATTTTTATCAACAACCTGGATGTTGGGGTAGAAGGGTGGGTTGGCAAGTTTGCAGATGACACAAAGGTTGGTGGTGTTGTAGACAGTGTAGAGAATTGCCAAAATTGCAGAGAGACGTTGATAGGATGCAGAAGTGGGCTGAGAAGTGGCAGATGGAGTTCAACCTGGAGAAGTATGAGGTGGTACACTTTGGAAGGACAAACTCCAAGGCAGAGTACAAAGTAAATGGCAGGAAACTTGGTAGTATGGAGGAGCAGAGGGATCTAGGGGTACATGTCCACAGATCCCTGAAAGTTGCCTCACAGATAGATAGGGTAGTTAAGAAAGCTTATGGGGTGTTATGATGGTAGGATATTGGAGTTCACACTATATCTGTCTCCATATTATATTTCTGCATTTATCTTATTTATTTAGAAACACAGAGAGGTGTAGGCCCTTCTATGCTTTCTGGCCCATCAAGCCATGACAACCCTGATTAACCCTACCAAATCATGGGACAATTTACAATGACTGATCAACCTACTCGGTACATATTTGGCCTGTGGGAGGAAACTGGAGCAACCGGGGAGATCTCACACATTTCACAGGGAGGACGTAAAGAGGTTCCTTACAGGTGACACCAGAAAGGAACTCCAACTCGGGGCACCCCGAATTTTGATAGTGATGTGTTAACTGCTACTCTACTGTGGCGTCCCATTTTGTCTCTCAATTGTAGGCATCAGATGTTAAGTTATTTCAGTTATGTTACACGAATCCATTCTGCCTTTCACATGGGAAAAACCAATTGTTTTTATCTTCAAGATGTTTTAGAAGAAACATTCTATTTAAGGTGGAAGTCATTCAAGTGCGATTGCTGTAAAGTGCTCAGTTATCAGAGGCCATCTAGTGTTCAGTTTATCATGTGTAAGTACCCTTTATATCAGGTTAAAGACAAGATAGATCTACAGCATGCTTTTCACATACTTCAGGACACCCCAAATCACCCAATAAGTTAATTTTTAAATGCAATATTATTGGAGATATAGCAACCAGCTTGAATGCAATAAGCTATGTGATAGTGACCATTCATTCTGCTTTTATGGTGGAACAAATATTAGTCATGGTAATATGACTAATTCCTTGACTCTTCTAATGTACTGAGACAGACCTTCAGTGTCCACTTAAGAGGGTTTGAGAAGGGGAATCCCAGATTAGCATGTCACTAAAATGGCAGCACTTCCATTTATGCTACAACTCCATTGTCACTGCATTAATGTATCAATCTTAAGTTTCAAGCTTGAAGTTCTTGAGTGAGACCTAAGGCTGATTTATACTTGTGCGTATAGGCTATGCCGTAAGCCTGATTTATACTTCTGCATAGGCTGTAAGCTGTGCGAGCATGCGTTGGTGTGCGTCAAAAGGCTAGTTGGCGGTGGGGTTTCTATGCCACTGTGTTGAGTTTCTTCGTGAGAGACATGGACGAGGAAATGCATTTCAAACATTTTCATGTGTCAGCAGGTAGATTTGATGATTTGGTTCATCTATTTTGCAACAGATGTGTACAGACATGGCGGAGAAGAAGCAACCGGAAATGCGTAGAAGAAAATGTGATGCTACTCAGCGGACCAATCACAGTTGTTGCAGTTTGCGTTGCACGACGCGTGAGTTACTTTTTTGGGGAGGTGCATGTCACCCTACAGTGTAGGGTACACTCTACCTACAGTGTAGATTCAACACAGAAGTATAAATCAGGCTTAAGTCACCATTCTCTGAACTAGAGGGAAGTACTAGTTCAACTGAGTCACAGCTGAGCTCCTTTATTTCTAGTTCTAAATTAGACTCAGTGTGTTGAAGGCCATTGCTGGCTTCTAATGATGATGATTTGAGAGAGTTCTTCAATCACTTTCAATAAGATTCTGCCATCCTACTCCAGATACCCAACCAGACTTTCTCCTTTCGTGGTCCTGAAGAGTCATTTACTTAGCTACAAAAAATACACTTTAACTCAAATGCTCATTATTTTTACATGATTAACAGAACATATTTAAAAAAAAAACAAAAATCAGGAGATTATCAGTTATAAGTCCCAGATGGACAATAGTGACCTTCACTTCCTGATATTATAAAGATAATTCAGCTTCTAATTCTGGTTATCAAGACAAATGTAATAGATTTTTCTATGTGGATCATCGTCAGACATCCTGCTCTTTTTATGATAAAGGAAGAAGCAAATACAAAGATAAAAATATGGTCCGCTCAAGAAATCATGAAATTAACAGTCATTCAGACTGACAGGACACCTGCACGAAGCCCTGGTAAAAGAATTCACTGTGGTTGTCAAAGTCCATTATCTGTATTGGGTAGGAATGATGTCTGCCAAACGTCTGCTTTAGGTCACAATGTTAATAGTCCAGTCTTGAATTTTCATCATGCCCAGAGGCTCTTCTACTCCCTGACCTTCAAAGAGACAAACACACTGAACCTAAACAACGCAAAGTACGACATTCAGGGCACTGACTGTCCACCTTAGAATGTATCCACCTCAATGCCATATTTAATTTAGTGATGTGTCCTTATCAGTCTTGGCATCATTGATCAAAGCTGACACCAAACCCTCAGGGGTAAATAACTCACCAGCCTCTTTCAATGCCTTCTGTTTTCTTCTGCTTATTGTCAAACTAGTGAGAGAAAAATTTACTTCTGGAGTGCTCAGGCAGATCCATCAGTGAGGAAGCAACAGAGGTATATTTCCAAGTCAGGATGGTGTATGAGTTGGCAGGGAACTCTATAGTTTTTCTAGGTCTGGCCTCATTAGCACGTTCAGGGTGGCAATCCTGAGACCATAGCCCTGGAGTTCCAGTCCTTTAACTTAGCACCTAACTCCCTGGACACCCTTTGCAGGACCTCATCTCTCGTCTTACCCATGACATTAGTACCTATATGGACCATGATCTCTAGCTGTTCACCCTCCCACTTAAGAATGCTGAGGACTTGATCCAAGATGCCTTGGGCCATGGCACCCAGGAGGCTACATGCCATCAGTGAATCTCATTCTCACCCACAGAACCTCCTGTACGTTCCACTAACTAACGAATCTCCTATCACCACAGTGTGCCTCTTCTCCCCTCTTCCCTACTGAGTCACAGACCTAGACTCAGTGCCAGTGACTTAACAACTGTGACTTTCCTCTCTCAGGTCAACCGCCCAACAGTATCCAAAGTGCTATACCTGTTGTTGAGGGGGATGGCCACTAGGTTTCTCTGCATTGGCTACTTAACACCTTTCACCTTCCTGACTGTCACCCAGTTTCCTGTGTCCTGCACCTTGGATGTAACTATGGGAACCTCATGGTGGGCAGACTACAGGACAAGGAGCAAGTTGATGCTTGTCTCCATTTCACTGATTAAAGCAATGAGGGAGTTTGAAGTACGGAAGTGAGTGCGGAGGGGTAAGCACTGGCTGCCTGTCTTTTGATCACTCTCTACCAGAGAGGGAGAGGTCTGCCACTGGCCCGGGGAGTGTTCCCTAAGGTTCTTCTACATTTTGGATGTAGACCTCAGAGTATAGACTCTTTCTTTCACAGAGTATATAGTTTATATATTCTGCGTTTTTTCGCCTGATCTTGCTTTTTTTTGAGCAGTGAGGGGGAAACGGGGACCGACATGAATAATCTGATTTGTTCGTTTTTTTTTGACAGCTGATATGCCTGATCTGTGTTGTTTGCATTTTTGTGCAGGAGGAGGGATTTGAGGTTTGATGTACCTGGTCTGTTTATTACTCTTTTCTTTTTTGCGAAGAGATGGGATTTGTGAGTTGATGATTGTGCAGCCTTTCTTTTTTTCATGGTTTCATGGCTACCTGGAGAATTAAAGAGTTTCAGAGTTGTATACTTTGGTAATAAACAAACTTTTGAGCCTCTATATGTCCTGTCTATCACCCCTTCAGCCTCCCGAATGACCTGGAATTCATCCAGTTCCAGCTCCGACTCCTTAACACGGGTTGCTAGAAGCTGCAGCTGGATGCACCACTCACAGTTGTGGTCATCAGGGACACTGAGGAGCTGCCTGTCTTCCCACATCCCGCAAGAAGAGCATTCTTCTATCCTGCATGGCATCTCTACTGTCCTAGCTGAGCAGATATAAACAAAAAGAAACTTAACCTAGAGCTTTGCTTTCTCTGACTGAAGCCCCTCTTCACTGAAGAGCTGAAGTGTCGAGATCACCACTGTGACGAAGGCTGCTGCAACAAGCATAATCTTGATCACAGTGCAATACTAGTTTGTCCCTCCATGTAATAACACTTGGAGCTTGTTTCCATTGATCACATGCCAGGATTTTCACAGTAGCTCACTTGACCTGCTCAAAGCCACAATCACCTCATGACTGCTTGAGAAGACATCATAGCCAAGGCTCATTCTCCCCTTTCTAAATAGCCAACTCATTCAGTGCCTCATCAGGGTTGATGGTAGAGAGTTAGTAACTTCAAATGTTAACATCTTGTATGACTTGTCCTGGGTCTAGTGCAAAGCAAGCAGCATTATGAAGGACCCCACGCACCCCTCATACAAACTCTTCTCCCTCCTGCCGTCTGGTAAAAGGCTCCAAAGCATTCAGGCTCTCACGACCAGACTATGTAACAGTTTCTTCCCCCAAGCTATCAGACTCCTCAATACCCAGAGCCTGGACTGACACCTTACTGCCCCATTGTCTTGTTTATTATTTATTGTAATGCCTGCACTGTTTTTGTGCACTTTATGCAGTCCTGGGTAGGTCTGTAGTCTAGTGTAGTTTTTTTCTGTGTTGTTTTTTACATAGTTCAATGTAGTTTTTGTTCTGTTTCATGTAACACCATGGTCCTGAAAAACGTTGTCTTGTTTTTACTGTGTGCTGTACCAGCAGTTATGGTCAAAATGACAATAAGAAGTGACTTGACTTGATGCAACCAGAAAGAAGGCATGCCTGTGTCTCCACTTTCTAAGAAGCTGAATAAGATTCTATATGTCACCAAATACTCTAACAATTTCTACAAATCACTGCAGAAGGTATCCTGACTGGCTGAAATTTCAACATACAGGAATTCTAGAGTCTGTAGAAAGTGGGGGATACTACCCTGTCCATCACGTCCCATGTTCTACCTCAATGAGGCAAGAATGGACACCGGACCACTGGAAAGTGATGCTGGAGAGGTAGTAAACTGGGGGGAGGGGGGGGCTGTGCGATGAAAGGACAGACAAACTGAATAAGTATTTTCCATCAGTCTTCACTGTGGAAGACACTAGCAGTATAGGGGAAGGTCCAGGTGTCAGGAAACATGAAGTCTATGAAGCTACCACAACTTGAGAGAAGGCTCTTGGGGAAACTGAAAGGTCTGAAGGAAAATAGTTCACCTGGACCAGATGGTGTACACCCCAGAGCTCTGAAAGAGGTGGCTGAAGAGATTATGGGGGCATTAGCATTGACCTTTCAAGAATCACCAGATTCTAGGATGATTGTGGAAGACTAGAAAATTGCAAATGTCTCTCCACTCTTGAAGAAGGGAGAGTGGCAGAAGAAAGGAAATTATAGGCCAGTTAGTCTGACCTCAGTGGTTGGAAAGATGCTAGAGTTGATTGTTAAGGATGAGGTCTCAGGGTACTTGGAGGCACATGATAAATAGGCTGTAGTCAGAATGGTTTCCTCAAGGGAAAATCTTGCCTGACAAATCTGTTGGATTTCTTTGAAGAAATAACAAACAGGATAGACAAAGGAGAACTGGTTGATGTTATGTACTTGGATTTTTAGAAAGGCATTTGACAAGGTGCCACACATGAGTCTGCTTAATAAGCTACAAGTCCATGGTATTACAGAAAAGATCCTAGCCTGGATAAAGCAGTGACTGATCGGCAGGAGGTAAAGAATGAGAATAAAGGGAACCTTTTCTGGTTGGTTGCCAGTGACTAGTGGTTGCAGGGGTCTGTGCTGGGACTGATTCTTTTTACATTGCATGCCAATGATTTGGATGATGGAATTGATGGCTTTGTTGTAATGTTTGCGGATGATATGAAGGTAGGTGGAGGGGCAGGTAGTTTTGAGGAATTAGAGCGGTACCATAGGACTGAGACAGATTAGTAGATTGGGCAAAGAAATGGCAGATGGAATACAGTGTTGGGAAGTGTATGGTTATGCACTTTGGTAGAAGAAATAAAAGTTGACTGTTCTCTAAGTGGAGAGAAAACATAATAAAAACCTGAGGTGCAAAGGGACTTAGGAGTCCTGTGTGCAGAATACCCTAACAGTTAATTTGCAGGTTAAGTCTGGCATGAGGAAGGCAAGTGCAACGTTAGCATTTTTTTCAAGAGGACTAGAGTATGTTGAGTCTTTGTAAAGCACTGGTGAGGCCTCACTTGGAGTATTGTGAGCAGGTTTGGCCCCCTTATTTTAGATAGGATATGGTGAAACTGGATATGGTTCAAAGTAGGTTCACAAAAATGATTTCAGGATTAAATGGCTTGTCATATGAAGAGTGTTTCATGGCTCTGGGCTTGTATTCTCTAGAATTCAGAAGAATGTGGGGTGACCTCATTGAAACCTATCAAATGGTGAAAGGCTTTGATAGAGTGTAAGTGGAGAGGATGTTTCCTATGGTGGGAGAGTCTAAGACCAGAGGACACAACCTCGGAATAGAGGGGTGCCTTTTTAGAACAGTGATGAGAAACAATTTCCTTAGCCAGAGAGTGGTGAATCTGTGCAATTCATTGCCATGGGCAGCTGTGGGGAACAAGTCTTTATGTATATTTAAGGTAGAGGTTGATAGATTCTAGATAGATCTCAGTACATGTGACAATAATAAACCAATTCCAGTTCTATTATGCCTGAACCAGTGCACACGAGAATAAACTTGCCTCGGATGGAGACTAATTATGCATTCTCCACCCCATTTACAGATGCCACTAGCATTTTATCTACTTTGCCTTTTCATGAAGCACAGCAATTCTGTTGCAAAGTTATGTGACAGTACCATGCTTTCTCCCAACATGACAGTAATTAACTGCTCTAGACTGTGTATGAGAAAAGGAATCCAATCAGACCAGCTTATCCAACAGTAATGTAAGCAACAACAGAAGTTCACAGAGTTCTGTCACGCTCCCTAGAGGAAGCAGACTGCACTCCAATTAAACCGACAGGCGCTGACAGACAAGCTGTTCATTTTCCAGCATTTGCTTTTTCATTAAAAGTTTTTATCGACTCATTTCCAGTTTAGTTTAACTTACGGCTCAGGAGTGTGCATTGGCGAGGAGGCATGCCTGACGTACTGTGTGCACTGGAAAACTCGGAAAGCAAGGCTTGCCAGGAAGTCCCGGGCCGAAAGCAACCCAGCCACAGGCCAGAGCTGAAATCCCGAGTGTTCTGAACAAAGAAACAAGCAATACTTGTTATGCTAAATCAGAACGGGTCTTAACAGTGGAAGCATCCATTCTTTAGTTATATGAACATTTTAGGTGTTTATAGATGCAGCTTGCTGCGGGATAGAAGAGACCCATAGAGTCAAGGGCAGATAGTCATTTTCTAAGTGGGAAACTAAACTTTCCAAAAAGAAGACAGTGAATCAATACTTAATTTAATGCAGGTATAAAAGGTTTTGAGGCTGAGACCCTTTGCATATCCTACAAAGAGACTGGCTCAGTAAGATTAGCTTGGCTTGGACTAACAACTGCCTCACATGGGCTCTGGAAAACCAAGATGCATTTGCTTCAGGATAACCCCAATAGGATAAATAACTTCACTCTTTGTTGGCATGTCAGACAGATCCATTTTCTTGTCACACGGGTCACTGACTCCCAGTATTTGCCCTCCAACATGCAAAATGATCATGGTTCTCCAGCTCACCACACTTCAATCATCACCACTGCCACCCTCTCTCCTGTCCTCCAAAGTTACATCTCTGTGGCTGCTCCCTTACATTTATCTGCATGATCCCAGTCTTCAAGAAGCTTCCTCCAGTGAGCTGTTTGAAGTGCTGTCTATATGGTGCATGCTGCTTGCCATTGGTCCAAGTCCCAATATTAAGTGTGAACTGACCCTAGATACCCAAGGTCAGGCTGTGTCCTTTACATTTCCTTCAGGGTGAGGAAGTATCTTCCAACCAGTAACTATGCCAACCACTTGCTGAACTTGATGCAACGTACTCATTACAGTTAAACGAAAACCTTAAAGACTAGAAGTTACGAAATGGAAATCAGCACATCTTTCTCTTGCCAAAATCTGGATGAATGTTAGCTGGTCCAGCATCACTCTAGTTGAGATCATTATAGGTGCCATTGCATGGTACGTGGTTCCCAGCCAGTGTTGATGTGCAGTTGAATAGAGCATTTGAAACATTATATGGGGCTCTTTTTAAGTCATGGGAAAGCCAACAACACTCAGCTCAACAGGCTGGAAACATGTGTCAGTAACTATGTTCAACGTGGCTGACCTCAGTTTGACCTACTGTGAAATATGCTGAGCAATATAACTTCAGAACAGCAATTTTGCGCAGCACTGCAGACGTGAAATGGTATTGTTTTTCTCAACCTTTTTTCACATCCCTAAATCCTTCAAGAGCTGGCTCAAGCATATTCCTTTTGACCAACTGCCTCTGCTCACAAAGCAGGGGGATGGTGCGATGCTTTACAGCATCTGCCACCAGCAATTGTAGTTCAATTCCCACCGCTGGCTGTAAGGAGCCTACACATTCTCCCCATGACTGTGTGGATTTCCTCCAAGTACTCTGGTTTCCCCCCACATTCCAAGGACATGCAGATTAGGTTTAGTATGTTGTGGGCATGCCGTGTTGACTCTGGAAATCAGGCAACACTTTCAGGCTGTCCCCAGCATATTCGCAAAGCAAATGACACATTTCACTGTATGCTTTGATATTACAATGTACAAAAGGCAAATAAAGCTAATCTCGATGCCCTGCCTCTCCTTTGTTTTTGACAATTCTTCTGTGAATTTCCTTGGGACACTTTACTGTGTTGAATTTGCTGTATGAATAAAAGTTGTTGCTCTTTCATCATTTTATTTGTTCTGATTGTATCTTCTTGTCATAATTGTGTATAATTTATAATTGGTTTACTGTTCTTCTTTTTGTTGTTGTGTATCTGATGCTTATGATGGTGTTGCAAGTAAGTTTTTCATTCCGCTTGTGCATATGACAATACACTCTACCCTGACATTTTCAAATAGGTCTCTTTGATAAACTATTAACATTTAAATCAGTGCCAACCTTTCAAAAAGCAGGAGACATCCTCAAGTTGAGGGATGTTATCCTCAGTGTAACAGCATTGCCTCTCCAGTAGCCTGAAAGCCTCCAGATGTTCTGAACAAGCATGTGTAGGATACAGAGTTTTCAGGTTTGTGTACACTTCTCTCCTGTTGTACAACAACACAGCACAAAGGTCAACAGTGCATACAGTTAACCAGGCAAGTGGCTGAATGTTCCAAATTCCTTAGGTACAGTGGCTGTCTGACAGGCCACTTTGAACTTCTGCTGTTTATGAAGCTACTGATGTAATAAAGATAACAACCAATGGTGTGAGTTGTCCCAGGAATGTAGAGTTCACTTGGAGATCTGAGACTCTAATGCACTTTTCTCTCTGACCATTGTTCCTTATGGAAATAAAGCCAGTCTTTACACATGAGAAATTACATTATCTCCAATTCCATTGGGTCTTTAAAAGTTGATAGCTATTGCTAGAGACAGTTAAAAAATGATGGGAGACTTAATTGTGAATCATCAAGTGAACATAAAATTGGAGCACATTCACCACTACATTGGCTGAGATTAGCACAACTGTTGCTCGAACTTTCCTGATCTGTAACAGCTCATTAACTAACTAGGAGGTCCAGTCCTCTGGTGACTCATCATTGGCGCCACCTCACTCTAATACCTAATTTGTGATTACAAAGCTGCGAAGCATGCAGCCAATGAGGTGTTGCTGCAATGTCGGGAAATGAACACAGCAGGATCCCATCAGGAGATAAGGGAACAGAGTATGAGTTTTAATGGATTCGGAGGGGTAAGAACTGGCCAGGATACTGGGCAAAATCCACTGTTTCTCTGTCTTTGCTTCTGATGCCTGAAGGCAAAGTTCAGTGCCTCATGCAACAGATGGCATCACTGACAATTCAGCATGCCTTAATTTCAGCTTTGGAAGGTCGACTAGAATTATGTATTCAAGTTACTACAGCGGGGCTTGAAATTATACCCTTCCTGCTCAGAGGGAAGTAGGCCACACTGAAATATATCTGACATTGCAAGACACGGGGAGGTGTGTAGAGTTAAAACTATTGCGTTGCACTAGGTTGCATCAGGAATTTGATCACTTTTGACCACGACATGGCCCAATGCACCCCTGCCCTCTTGTCTACCATTCGTCATCTTGAAAGCCTCTGATGTATCTCCCCTTATAACATGAAGCTGGAAACCAATAGGGAGATCTCAGAAACATGTTGGAGCAGAGTGCAGTATCTCCAATACGAGATGGTACTGCTGGGACTGAAAAGCACTATTTTCTGTTGACATAGAGATTTGATGGGAAGCTGTCTGACTGCCACCTGAGCAAGATGTGCTTAAAGCTGATATGGTCTCTTCAAATTAGAAGCCACCTCATTCCTCCTGTCCCTCAGTTTGATGAACAAAACACTATTAGTCAAAGTTATTTTTCATATATTTCAAAATTCCTCACAGCTAAAAAATTCTTTCTGTTTTATATAGAGTTCAGACTGAGAAGAAAGTGGATAAATTTTTTTCTGGAGATATCTTAATATAAAAATCTGCTACTTAATGCAGTAGAGGGAAACCATTGCTACATGGAAAATCATCAATGTCAGAAAAGGAGAGTTGGGATGCTGGGTTAGTGAGTTTAATTAGGTCAACTAGCTTTATATTCCTTAAGATGATTACATATTATAATCACATCAGAAACTTAACCAACAGAAAAAAATACTTAGTAGAATATACAGTAGACTAACCAAGTTGCAATTTCTTCTGTGGTGTACTTTACTCTGGGGATTGGCTCACCACTGCAGAAACAAGGAGCAATTAATATTCGTGGTTTAATATAATTCTTGTTTAAGATGTCAGTGAAAGAGACAGTGTAAATTCAAACAACGTGCAAACTTGGAGTGTGCATGCGACTTACTACTTATAGTTTAAAGCAATTTCTGCAATCTGCTTCCGTCGCTCTCTGTACTTAACATCAGAGAATCCCTGTAGTAAATCGACAAACAAAAATGAGAATGAAACAAGGCGACAGTGTTATATTCGACAATTCATTAAGAATGCAGGCCCTGTACCAATTATCTCCCATCAGAGAGGTGGGATGGTCATTACTGATTTGCCCTAGGCTTCAACTTTGTTTCTGTGTCAATTCCTCAGAGCTTGCAATTCTCCAATTTTTTTAAAAAAAATATCTGCCTGATTTCAGATACCTGCAGCCTCTACAACCCCAAAGTAAAGAATTCCAAAGATTCATTTCTTTGTGGCAACAAATTCCAATGCATCTTAGTTTTAAATAATTGCATCCTTATCTTGTGAGTATGACTCCTTTTTCGAGATCTTCCCTCTAATGGAAATATTTCAAGGTCTACCCTTTCATGCCCTTTGGGATCTTCTGTGCTTTAATAACTTCACTTCTCATTTGCCTAACTTTTCAAAATGTCAAAGCTATTTGGCCACGTGATAAAAGAACCATCTTTTCCCAAGAAGTAGCCTAGTTAATGATTTTGGACTGCCTCCTAAAGTAGGATTTGGAAATCCGGGAACCGGACCTGTGCACATCCATACAAACTTCTAGAATTCAATGAAATATCCACACAATGCTGGAGGAACTCAGCAAACCAGGCAGCATCTATGGAAAGGAGTAAACAGTCAACATTTCGGGCTGAGACCCTTTATCAGGACATGGGACTTGTGTGATTGACAGTAGTGAAAACCAAGAAGAAGCTACTGACATGGGGAACGAAGCCCTGAACATGGCCAGAGATGGAGGACTCATGAAGGGTTTTGACTGTTTACTCTTTTTCATAGATGCTTCCTGGCCTGCTGAGTTCCTCCAGCATTTTGTGTGTGTTGCTTGGATTTTCAGCATCTGCATATCTTCTCGTCTTTATAATTCGATGTACCACCTTTGTTACTCACTACTAAACTCTTAGGTGGTGCTTTCTTTTTAATAGTTAAATGCACCCAGTGGATTTTCCATGCCCCAAGTCTGTGCAGTTTCCTTCTTTCTAACTGTCATGTAACAATTCATCCCCTTTGGTGCCCAGCATATATTTGAAGACTTTCTTCATATATTTGAAGACGTGGTTATAAAACCAGAAATGGCAGTCTAATGCACAAGCCAATGCGCACACTTACAATAAACAAGTGGATGGGGATGTTGGCTGTAGCCACGGTAAGCTACACAGAAACAGATGTAAAGTACACTATGTGCTTCGGTATAATGTTAAGTCTGGGCTAAGTCCTGTAAACTTCCTGAGCTCTGCTGGGACGTAGCTGAAAGTTTATAAGATTTTAGAATTTGTCTATTACTCAATGAAAACAAATCATAAAAAGTTACACTGATCTTTTTGGCAGGTTCTTATATTCAAGATATACGATAGGGACCAGCTGTGACCAAAATAAAATAAACTACCAAGTGATGCTGGACTGCACATTCCACAAACCTAAAAGGATCTGGGGTAAGTTGCGGCACAATGTCAAATGATCGTTTAGTTTAAATAAACCACTATTTAAGCTCTGAGTGGTATTTATATCATGTTGAGCTCTATTATTTTTAAGAAGATGTTCACAGTGCTAAAGGTTGTGCTCCATTTCTATCAGATATGTGGAAATCAAGCATTAGTTTATATCAGGTACAGGTTGCAATCCTTCAAGAGGACCAAAGCCTTGTTGTTGGGTTTGGAGACCTGCGTGCCTTAATGACCTGGACAGCTATGTTGGCTGGAATCAGGGCTTTGTGCTTTGGCTCTTGTTAGAGTCACCCATATCAAACAGGTCAAATGGTAGAGACCAGACTAAGAGTGGTGAACCAGTCCTACAGGTTTAGGGGTTTAGTTCAGGGCTAACAACCCTGACTAATAAAACAAAATTGTTATGGAAACAGCAATGAAAAATCTTTCTACATCTGAGTGTGATGGTATTCCGGAGTCCTCGCATGGGGCTTGCGTGACTGACAGTAGTGAAAACCAAGAGGAAGCTACTGACATGATGAAGGAAGCCTTGAACACTGCCAGAGATGGAGGCCCTTCCTTACTGCCCTAAACGCAATGGTGCAACGGTCAATAAAATAAACAGGTTGTGATGAATGTAATCCTGCACAAGCCAGAAGCTGTAACTACATGAGGAGATCGTCTTTTGTAGACAACAGTGACTTGTCTTCTGCACCCAATGTAAAGGTGAGTAGAGATTTGTAGAACCTTCCCCTGAGTATCTGCTTTATAACAGGAGTCAATATTTAATCCACACTTAGTCTGAGATGTTTATTTATGCCAAAGGAATGAGGCATTGTCACCTATTAAACCAAGGGCAAAGTGTTGTTAAAAAGCAGGGGGTATACCAGGGGAAATCAGGCAACAGTTCACTTCTTTAACCTTCTCCCTTGTATTCCTTTCTCTTCCACTATGTTGTTTTCTCTTTCTTTCTCCATAATTCCACATAACTGGGAATTATCTGCTGGTCATGATCGACAGGTCACAATCCAGGCCAGCACATCAGGTCCAAATGTTTTTGAACTGCTGGGAAAAGACAACTCTCAAAGTTTACTTTTGGCTTTATGGGAGACGGGGGACAATTCCAGGTGAACGACTTCAATCCCATAACTGAGTCTACCTGAGTAATATTGACACATTGATTAGCAATAAAGCTAGGCATATCTCAACATATTATCCTTTAGTGGAACTGAAGGTGGGACTGTTTGGAGGGTTTTGCTGTGTTGTAGCAAGTAAACCTTTCAAGATGTATAAGCCTTGTAGGTTATATTATTCCTCTCACAGACAAAGGGGTGCCTGCAGCCTTCAACATGAAGTTCTAACTCGGAAAGCCAAACAACTGGTAAGGAGCAGAAGTAGCTAGTGAGGGGTTGGGGGGTGGATGGCTAGTGGAGGGAAGAGATCAACCTCCTGCAGGCTATCATTGGTATAAAGCGTGATTTCATTCAGGGGTCTGTGCAACCACAGCTGAAGGAAGTGGCAGGTGACAAGGGATATATAATCCCATGCTCTCTGTTAAGAACTATACCAATGGACAGCAGGAAAAATGGTGCACATTTTGGAAAACTAAAACCAAAAAAAAGGATGAGTGTGCGCTAGGCAGGTCAGATGCATTGGAGGCAGACAGATTGCACCTATCCCTATTGATGTAGCAGTGGATACAGGGTCTTGGGAATGTCCAGGCACGATTAACTTTGCAGGCTCTGCTTTGCAAAGGCAATGGTGCCATCTGCTGGCCTTTAATCTGCGAACAATATCAGCAACCATGACTCTGGTGACAATGAACTCATTCATCCCTCTTGGTTGCAGCTCTGTTGCATTTGTTGTTGGGTTAAATCCCACTCCAGAGAACTGAGCACAAACTGAAGGATGTTACATTATTGTTGTACTGAACAGAAGGAGTGCGACGCTGTCTTTCAGTTGAAATGTTTCTTGCACATCTACTTTCTTGCACAGATGTATGCCATCCATGTCATTAACTTGGATGGAGTGCTCTCCCTGACATCCCTCCATGAACACCACAGAAAATCAAATGGAAATGCTGCACTGTTGTTTCTGGGGAGAATGCCGTGCCTACGTCAATTCATAAATACATTGTTGACAAGTCCTGAAAGTCATGACAGGAATGTAAATCTATGTTTTTCTTTCTTCCCTTGCTATTCCAAAGTTCATCCTCAAATTCAGTAAGTTTCATGTTTAGTTCAATCTATTGCCATTCTCGTCATCATGAGCCTATCCAACACACTGTTGCCATGGGAATAATGTCACTCATGTGGCCCACAGCCCAGTGGGCATCTGCTCTTTCTCTCTCACCAGTTGCATTTGTTTCCGCTCAACAATGTGCACTCCTCCTCACATGTTCTCTTTATATAGTTCAAAGCCTCAGATTTGCCAATAAGTCTTCCCCTCCAGGCCACAGGGACAGCTAAAGAATCAATGCTAGAACATCTAATTAACTGCACGTATTCACTTTAATATAATAAATGTGATATATATTCATATGGATGGAAATTAGGATGGACAGGAAGAGCAGAATAGAACCCACCAAAGATCTAGGAAGGTCTGAATCCTCAATTTCCTCTTATCCAATAGTATTTCTTTAAATAATGCTGTCCTCTGCAGTTTTCTACAGGAGAATCAGGTGCACGGGTGTAAGTTCTTCCTTAAATTAGGTACGTTTTCCCAAAATATGTGCCGACTTGACACATCAGAGAGATAAAAGCAAAATTCCTCTTGCCCATGTGACTGCAGACCTGTGGTAGCTTGAGGTTCATCCTATTGTCAGTGTGTGTCCACACATTAAGCAGGTAAATTGTATTACAATGATTTGATGCTGCAGCTCCTTGAGTGTGCCTGGGTTCCAAGATTTAACCAGGAAGTAGCAACTTGAAAATGTGCTTCTTCTGGATGCATGATAATGATTGAAAGAAATGTAAATGCCCTGTGAGAGCTCAGTATGGAATAGTGGTAAATGAGGACGACAAGTTACACATTGTGGCATGTATGATAGGACCATTTATGAATGGAAACTATTGAGTACTCTCATCTTTCATAAAATGACCATCTTCTTATGTTCTTGGGAGTTCAGGTGTGCACCTTGAGTTGACTTTGTCTGCACTGCTGTCCTCTGTGAAATGAGGCCACAGTGTTATCTAGAGAGACCCTTCTCATCATTGGTAGTAATCTACACTATCACTATTTCATCCATCAACATGTTGGCTTCATCACATCTGTAGTTTCTTTCAGTTTCATTTACTTCTGACTTGAAATCTAATGAATTTTTTAATCTGTTCATTTTTAATCTTCTGTACAGGTACTGGAAAAACTGCAAGTACATTTAACATCTTATTTTTAAGAACATTAAATAAGAAGTTAGAGTAGGGTAGACTGACTGTTGGGTGTATTCAGTAAAGACAGACTCAGCCCCAGACCCTTTGATGTTCAATGGATCTGGCCTGAAGATATCCAATAATTAATCTCCACAATTCTCTGGGACAGCAGTGAATAACAACCTCCTAGATTAACAACCTCCAAGAAAAGAAATTCCTCATCTCCATCTTAAATAGATGTCTTCAATTATTATTAAACTCTTTTGTCCTAGATTGCTCCATGAAAGGAAACACCTGATGGGTATGTCCAATGGTTATAGACTCAGACCATTCAACCCTCACTCATGAAATAGTTATTTTCATCTCAAGAATTAACCAAGGAAAGTTTAAATAGAAATTGGCCCCTAATTGGGTCAGGCAACCACACTGCTTATGTATTCAGAATGTGGACTCACTAGTATGAGAGTTTTGCACATTTGTAACGAGATTTCTGTCTGTAAGGAGGTTGTACGTTCTTCCACGACTGGGTTTCCTCCAGGTACTCCAACTTTATCCTGGTTGGTAGGTTAATCGGTCATTTTAAATTGTCCTATGATTCGGGGAAGGTTAAATCAAAGGTTGCTGGGTGGGGTTGCTCAGAGGGCCAGAAAGGCCTACTCCGGGCTGTATCTCAATGAATAAATAAAAGACTTCCTTTATATGCACACTGTATCCCTAGGAATAAATGCTAACATTACACATTCCTGCCTAATTACTTGCCATTATTGATGGAGTCTTTTCAGGAGGTGACAAAGTTGATTGATGGCAGTGAACAGAACTCACATGGACTTAAATAAGGCATTTGATAGGATCCCTCATAGTTTGATTCAGAAGATAAAGATGCATGGGATCTAGGATAAATTGCAGTTTGGATTCAGAACTGGCTTCCACGAAGAACAGAGAATAGGGTTGGAAAGCTGTTATTATGGCTGGAGATCAGTAATCTCGTTTGGAACCTCTTTTGCTTGTGATACATATTAATCATGTGGATGAAAATGTAGATGGGAAAATTAGCAATTTTGCAGATGACACTAACACAGGTAGAGTTGTAGACAGTGTGAAGGACTATCAAAATATACTGTGAGATATGCAGTCAGTTGGTTACAGATATGGCAGATTGATTTTAATCTGAACAATTGTGAGATGTTGCAATTTAGGAGGTCAAATGGAAGAAGGACCTACACTCAGTGACCTCTTTATTAGGTACACCTGTACACTTGCTTGTCAATGCAAATATCTAATTAGCCAATCATGTGGGAGCAATTCAATGCATAAAAGCATGGAGACATCGTCAAGAGCTTCAGTTGTTGTTCAAGCCAAACACCAGAATGGGGAAGAAATGTAATATAAGTGACTGAGCATGGAATGATTGTTGGTGTCTGAAGGGCTGGTTTGAGTATCTCAGAAGTGGCTGATCTCTATGGATTTTCACACATAATAATCTCTAGAGTTGATAAAGAATGGTACAGAAAACAAAAAAGTCCAGTGAGTGGCAGTTCTGTGGCCAAAACTCCTTGTTAATTGGAGAAGTCAGAGGAGAATGCCCGGACCAGTTCAAACTGACAGTAACTCAGTGTTACAACAGTGGTGTGCAGAAGAGCAACTCTGAAAGCACAACATGTTGAACCTGAAGTGGCTGGGTTACATCAGCAGAATACCATGAATGTGCACACAATTACCACTTTATTAGGCCTGGAGGTACCTAAGAAAGTGGCCACTGAGTATATACAGTTAATGGAAGGCCCATTAATAGCATTGAGGTACAGAGGGACCTGGCGTTCAGATGCGTAGTTCACTGAAAGTGGATACGCAAGTGGAGAAGTTTAGGAGAGGGTTAATTTAAAGGCAAAATGAAGAGCAAGCCTTTTTAGGCCTAGGGTGATAAGTGCCTGGAATAGGCTACTGGGGTGGTAGTGGAATGAGGTAATTTGTGAACTTTAAGAGGCTCTTAGGTAGATACATGAATGTGAAGATATGAATGGAAAGATATGAATGATAAACAGGAGGACATTTAGGAAAACTTGGTATCAAGATTGGCACAACTGCTGCACTCTTCTATGTTATATTATCCATTATTTGAGCCGTATTCTTCTTTTTCTTTATTTTTCCACCAAAACCTCACATTGACTATACGATATTCCATCTGCCAAATCCTTGCTTCTCACTATCTATACTCATTGTAGACTCATTATGTCCTCCTGCCCTCTACCCCTACCTCTATCATATAACATAGTTTCCTAACTATCTTTAAAAGTCATCAGCAAATTTGGCTGTGTTACAATTTGTCCTTTCATTCAGGTCAGTAATATTGGTGTAAGTAGTTGAGGTTCCAAAACTGTCACCTGAGGAACTTCAATGGTTATAACCTGTCAACCTGAAAATAATATACTTATCACCACACCTGTTTTAAATAACAATTAATCTTTACCTATAGTCTGCTGGCTGCTGACACATAACCTCCTGGAAACCCATGCTACTTTCGTGATCCTTTGGGAGTGGGACCACATTCTGCAGTCTAGTGCAGCTCACTGTCTAGAGCTCTTATTGAAGAGTTCCCCATTAGTTCTGCTCTAAAGGTGCAATGGTAAAGGAGTCTGAGCAGAGATCACTCACCAGGAATGACAGAGCTGAATCAAACCTTGTTCTGCTGAGAAACATTGCAGACAAAATGATAACCCAACTTATAATCACTAATTCTACAATATGTTGAATGGAATGAATAATAGGTGGTAAATGAATTTCTTTTTATTAATGCTGCAGCTGTTCAGTAATTCGTCACTAATTTGTCTAAAATAGCAAGGAAGTAACATGCTCTTTGCAACACAAGAAGAGGCGATACAGCCAACTGCTCTGTGCTGGCATTAATGATTCTCACAAAACTTCTCCTTTCAGCTTCATTTTAACTCTACCCTTCACATTGGAAGCGTTTGCCTGTCCTGAGTCCCTCAGCAAGAATCCTTGTCGTAAATTTTTTCGGAACTTACCGGATGATCAAAATCCAGGTCAGGGTCATATTTTGAAACCAGTTGATGGCACCTGTCTAAATCCGACAGCTTTTTTGGAAACCAGTGATCTAGAAATAAAGACAAAGTGCAAAATGTATGAGTCAAAGAGCTACTGATGACTATCCATTTGTTCTGGGCGGTGATGGACAGAATAACCCTGTGGCATTTCCAAAATAAAAATCGATGTAAGAACTAGGAGTACTGATTGCAGGAAGGAAATGCTGCAGAGCAGCTGAGTGTATCTCAGCAAGGTTGTGAGTGCAGTAGATACCGATGAAATAAAGCATGAGAAGAAAGTAAACATCAGAGATGTTCAAAGTTCAGCTGTTCTATGTTATTTAATTAGTCTTTGCAGCGACTGTAAAATGAGTCAGAGTCTGCTCCAAGGCATGAAGATGTGAGAGACTGCTTAAAACCTCACTCTTTTTGGCATTTCAATCATCTGCACAAATATTCAGCAGAAGTTACGGTTATGGATCACTTATGTGAATGCAATACTCTGATTATAACTTGTGTATTATATAAGCATGTTCATTGAATACATGCATATATAAATTACATCTTTAAATACATCTGCACTTTATTTATTGTGTACCAATAGAACCTTCAGCTGAATGTTCCACACAGGTAAAAGAAACAAAACCAGCTGAAATAAATATAAGCAGTTTGTCTCAGTTGATAGTACTTTCTGGGTCAGAAGGATTTCAGCTCAAAGCCTGCACCAGAATTTGAGAACGTTAACAATTCTGATGCTCCAGTGTAATGCATGGATGCTCCAATCTGCAGAGGGGTCTCCAGCATGTCTTTATCAAATTAAAGACCCAGTGGCATTATTTAATCTTGGTTGCTTAGATAGAATTCTCTTTCAACTAACAGCACAAATGGAAACATGGGATCTGGGTTACTATTATGTACAATACAGGTATATATAATTATTTATGTACAGTATATGTAGATAAATAATCTGGATAGAAATAAGTGGTATTCACAGAAAACTAAGCAGTTTGGGATTGCATGATCTAACAAGAAATATGTGATGGTCAGATCGAGTATTAGGACTCCACTCTTACATTTCTCTTCTTTTGTTGTTTTCACTTCTTCAGCAACTCTTTTCAAGGAACTGACCAAGGTGCTGATATCCGAGCTGTTTGTTTCACAGCGGATGAAGAATTCTAATATATCTCGATTATCTTTAGATTTCTTAGATGGCCTTGTTTCAATATGATGTATCTTAGTTTCAAATGTCTATAACAAGGTGAGAAAAAATTAAATTTTTAAAAACAATGCAGAATTCTATAGTTTCAATAGAATATCATAACATCCAGGTACCCATTTACTTTCTCCTCTAGCTTACCTATTACTCCTTTCCAATATTTCCCCGAATAAAAGGTAATTTATCGATAACAGTCCATTTGGCATTCAAACAACAGTCATCAGTTCAGCTCTATTTTAAAGGAAGACCTAGTTCAACATATCCAATTTGCAGGAATTTATTGTTTTCACAGTCATTTAATCTAGTCTGAAATGTGTAGGCTTCGTGTAAGAAGCCTTATGTATTGCCTTGGCTAAGGGGGGGGGGGGGTCAACTTTATTCACCATATACATTTGCATGTATTAGGAAATTATGATGGTGCTACCTGCAATAAAAATAGAAATATTCAACAATTATACAGATGAAATAACTATTTAAAATGGTTATAAGTACATACATGGAATGAAATGTGCATAAATACATAAATATGCAATTTAGATAAGAATAATTATAAAATTATTATTATAATTATACAATTATAATTATAAATATAATTATATAAACATAATTATAAGTATAAAAGTCCTAGTCCTTTCTCTATTAGTATTATGATAGCAAAATTGTTAAGAAATCTTCTCATCAAAGTATACAAAATTAATTCTGGTGTTGGTTTGTAAACTACATTATTCTACTTTTTGCAAAAAATCTATATAAATTACAGAATGACTTATGAAAGGATATGGCTGTCACTCCTCAGTAACCCCTTGCTGGTAACCCATAAGATATAGGAGCAGAAGAAGGTCATTCGCCTATTGAGTCTGCTCCACCATTCAATCATGGGCTGATCCAATTCTTCCAGTCATCCCAACTCCCCTGCCTTCTCCCCATACCCTTTGATGCCCTGGCTAATAAAGAACCTATCTATCTCTGCTTTAAGTACACCGGATGACTTGACTTCCACAGCCGCTCATGGCAACAAATTCCAGAGATTTACCCTCTGACTAAAGTAATTTCTCCGCATCTCTGTCCTAAATGGAAGTCTTTCAATCCTGAAGTTGTGCCCTCTTGTCCTAGACTCCCCTACTGCGGGAAATAACCTTGCCATATCTAATCTGTTCAGGCCTTTTAACATTGGAATGTTTCTATGAGATCTCCACTCATTCTCCTGAACTCCAGGGAATACAGCCAAAGAACTGCCAGACATTCTTCATACAGTAAACCTGTCATTCCTGGAATCATTCTCGTGAATCTTTTCTGAATCCTCTCTAATGTCACTATATCCTTTCTAAGATAAGGAGCACAAAACTGCACACAATACTCTGTGTGGTCTCACGAGTGTCTTTTAGAGCCTCAACATCACATCCCTGCTCTTATATTCTATTCCTCTAGAAATGAATGCCAACATTGCATTCACCTTCTTTACCACTTGGAGGTTAACCTTTAGGGTATCCTGCACAAGGACTCCCAAGTTCTATTGCATCTCTGCATTTTGAATTCTCTCCCCATCTAAATAATAGCCTGCCCGTTTATTTCTTCCTCCAAAGTGCATGACCATACACACACTTCCCAACATTTATTTCATTTGCCACTTCTTTGCCCATTCCCCTAAACTATCTAAGTCTCTCTGCATGCTCTCCGTTTCCTCAACACTACCCACTCCTCCACCTATCTTTGTATCATTGGCAAATTTAGCCACAAATCCATTAATGCCATAGTCCAAATCATTGACATACATTGTAAAGAGCAGTGGTCCAACACCAACCCCTGTGGAATTCCACTGGTAACCAGCAGCCAGAATAGGATCCATTTATTCCCACTCTGCTTCCTGCCAATCAGCCGATGCTTCACCCATACTAGTAACGTCTCTGTAATTCCATGGGCTCTTATCTTGCTAAGCAGCTTCATGTATGGCACCTTGTCAAAAGCCCGCTACAGTCAAAATATCCATGGTTTCCCAATAGCTGTTAATGAACGTAATGATGCTGATAATCAATTCCTCATGCACACCAATACACAAGTACAGTACATGTGTGTTTCTTTAATTCTGCAAGGTCTAATAAAAAAGTAATTTTTATTAAAACTGGCGACAAGAACCTTGGTTTTGTATCTGGGAATAGGTGAAGTAATACAGTACTTTGATTTCTGTTCTTAGAATTTTCTTTATCCCTCTGTAATTTAAAACAATGAAACCTTTCTTCATCTTTGAAATAAAACACAGGATCTGCCATGATTGCATTGAATGTCAGAATAGGCAGAGAGGGCCAAATAGCCTATGCTTTTATTTACATTTTTGCAAATTTAAATGAGGTAATCTGCAGAATCTGAAATGTGGTGTGCAAAAAGTACATGGCTACATATACATAGTTGGGGAGATAGTCTTATCCTTGAAAGTTATAGATGCCTAGAATCATTAGGCACTTGGACTATTACAAAGCAGAAAATGAAATCCATTAAGGAGCAATGAGGTCTTGACCATTTTATCTGCTATTCATCGTTGTTGGCTGAAGGTTGAATGCTGGCCAAGTCCCCACGAAGAACTTGATTGCTTGTCTCAAAAAGGGATAATTTACCACTATCTTACATAGAAAGGGGAGTCTTGGTTAAGCACCATATTCAATTATCTGCAGAGAATTTGCTTTTATGTCTTTACGTGGTTGGCTTTGGCATGCAGACTATTTGATTCCAAAGAGAACTGTGGCTAACGTCATCTTGCCTTTGCCAAATAGCAATTGGCTTTCCTCCAGTTTCCAGCAGGAATGATGACTGGGTTGAGTCGTTCCTCTACCCCAGAGCCACTAAGGACAATTATAGTGCTTAGCTCTTCTTACAGGTAGAGGATTACTCAGTTTAGCAAATAATGTTAATATTTTTACTCTCAGTGGCCTAGTAATATATCAATAATGAAATGTATTAGTAACCAGCAAAATCCTTTGAGTTCTTTAGAAATATATGTTTTGTAAAGGATGACAGTACACCTTTTATTCTGTTCAACTAAGCAGCTAACCCAGTAAACTACAACTGGAAATCTTATATCACTCCAGCACTTGAGAGCAAGCATAACAGTCTTCTTCAAGACTCTCTCGTATGTTGTCTTCACATAATCACCAGGCTCCATTTTTGCTATACAAGCCGAAGGAACTAAACTATATTCATAAGGTTATTCAAAGTACAGGTTAAAAATAAAAAGATTTTGAAGTGGGTGGATGACTATAGCCTTTATCCTAGGATTTTTGAGAGCTGTTTCTAAGGCTGAATTGTGAATTTATGGTGTAAAAATCAAGACGTTCTACCTGAAGTTTACAGTTATTGACAAGTAAGCTTATACATTCATATAAGCTACAGAGGCACCACTCAAAGTTTGTGGTTCAGACTTAGTTGTTTTTTAGGCTTGCAGGGATAGTCTGGGGGTCAGTATGGGGAGTTAGCGGTTAGGGATAGGGATGAGTGGGAAGTTTGAATTGAAGGGGAATAAGTGAAGAGTCGGGGCAGTGACCTGTGAACGGATGTTGGGTCGGTAGGTGCTAAGGACAAAGGACTGTGATCACTGTGGTCAGTGATTGAGGTTGGGTGGCCCCATGAATGAGGGCTGGTGATGACCCCTCCCCCATTCTCGTCGACAAGTCAACTGCCCATGCAAGTTCGAAGGCTGAGGCCCACGAGGTCGAAGTCAAATCCCATGATTTGTGAGTCCTGGTGTTACTCCCCAGAGATTGGCAAAGTCCAGAGGTCAAAGCCCAGGGACTGGTGAGTATAGAGTTCGAAGCCTAAAGGTTGAAGACTGAAGTCAATGAGTTTGGAGGGAGGGGGAAGGTTAAGGCCTGATGTCTGTGGATCCAGACCAGACCCTGAAATTTAAAGACCAAAGCCCCTGCCTGGAGGTCAGAAAGCATGAGATCTGTGAGTCTGAGAGTCTGAGGTCAAGGACTTGTGAATGGAAGCAAGGAGGGGGCCTGTCCTGCAGTTGGAGGCCCGTCTATTTGTCTGTGTAGGTGGGTGTGTGGGAGGGTGGGAAAGGGGTTTGTTGTGCTGTTGTTGTTTGTATCCTGATGAACATGTTGGACATGCTATGTTGGAACCAGAATGTGTGGTGACATTTGTGGGCTTTCCTCAGCACATCCTGAGGTTGTGTTGGTTCTTAAACACAAGTGACACATTTTATTGCATGTTTCAATGTACATGCGGTAAATAAATCAATCAATCAAAATTAGAACTATAAATTAATCTCTCAGAATCATCCTGGTCAATTCTTTTCTTATCAATATATACATGTACTCAAAACTGCTCTCTACCTGTGTATTATTATGTTAGTAAAATAGTAATAAAGAGACTTGTGTTCAAATTCTACCATGGCACCTGTGGAATTTAAATTCGGATGATTAATTTGGAATTTGTTTCACAAAGTAAATATGTATTGTTAATAATGATCACAAAATATTTGGATAGTCATGAAAACCAAACCAATTCACAAATGTGCTTCAGGACAGAAAGTATGCCATGTGCAGTATGGTAGGTTTGGTCTATATGTGACTCCAGGCCAATGTGGTTGACGATGAAATGGCTTAGCAAACCATTCATTGTAAGGCTAATATAGGGATGGGCCATAAAGGATGTTCACACCAGTAACATTCTGATCCTCCCACAAAATATTCTGCTTATATGTATATATATTGATCCATCTATGTCATGGGCATACCACCCAATTGCCACTCTACCTATCTTCCACTTCACTGTTCACCCTCCTCCGTTATCCCCACTTCTTGTTGGGTGGAACTGGTGACTCAAAATGCTCTATCAAATAAGTGCATGCATGTAATTCCGAATCCCAGTCCATTACACTGGGTTCAGACATGCGGAATTGTGTCACTGAACAGGTTATGGAACTTGGATCAGAATCTGCGTAAGCATTCCCAGTGAGATAATGCGCATATCAAAATAAAACCAATAAAGAAATGTCCCAGTATCTACTGCAGCATTTTTCCTGGCTTTTATCTTCCTAACGTCTATCTGCAATTTCAGTGCAATTCTCTGGTGTAAACTAGAATGCTAGTCTGAAAGAGGTAAACGGCTGGAAAATGCAAATGGTCAGGCTCCGTTCAAAATAATCCCCAGTTAAAGGGAATGAGATATCCGTGACCTAAGTATGCAGACAGTGATATCCATAAAGTGAACCCTGTTGTTCACTTGCCAATAGGAGTCACTAGAGCATCACACACAAAATGCTGGAGGCACTCAGCAGGTCAGCAGCATCTCCGGAAATGAATCAGCTGTCAACGTTTCGGCCAAGATCCTTCTTCAGTACGGAAAAGGAAGGGTGAAGACACCAGAATAAAAGATGGGGGAGATGCGAAGGAGGACTAGCTAAGTAGGTGGGAAAGGTAAAGGGCTGGGGAGGAAGCCCATTAGAGAAAGAAAGTCACAGAAGTACAAGCCATGAATGAATTGCTTTCCTTCTCAACCTAGCAGCTGATTGTGTTACCCCCCTTCTTGATTCCTACCTTGACTGAACTGATAGGGCACATCCGCTAATCAGGAAAGAAAATACTGGAGCAAGTGACTTCAATTCCTTCAATTCCCTCAGGTTAGCTTCAGCATGAAAAAGAGTTGTTAATTCATGTGGTTGATATAATAAAGACAAAGTAATGCTAAATGTAAATTCAATTTCTGTCTGATCATTATTCAGCCTGCCACCCTTGCTAAGGCCACTTGTTCAATCAGTTTGGATGTTCAAAAAAAAACAGACATGGAATATTAAATTACTCTTCTGCGAGACCAGAATAATGTATGGCTGGTTTCTTGCCACAGCCCGGTGGCTGTTCCTTAGCATGCAAATACTATTATAACTGAATCTGTTTTAACAATTTATTTGTTTTGCCGGAGGGACCTAGAAATGAATGCTGTTATCTCACATATCACTCATATGGTTTGCAGATCTCTAATCCTTTCTCAAGGTAATAGATCCCATTTGAAATAGTGCATTAGTGTCTCTGCCTCTAAAGAGGAATCTGACTTTGTTTCAGATTTAATTCTGCTAAATGCACCAAATATCTCCTTTCTTTTCCTTACATGCCCACTGTGGCAAATCCTGTTTTCATCAGTGTAAATGGAAGGCTCTTGGCTGCCCTCATTTTGCGCTCATTCCTTCAATATTTTGCAGAATTTGAAAACCCCTATTGTGTTTTGTAATTTAACTTCTTCCATTCTTTCCAGCCATGCTGTGAGATGACCTTTCTCTTCACGAGATATAAAAAAGATATGCAGATGCTGGAATTCTGAAATAAAAGCAGAACCTGCTGGAAATACTCAGTGGGTCAAGCAACATCTGTGGAAAACAGTTAACATTTCAGTTTGAGGCTGAAGTGTCTTCAATCTAAAACATTACCTCCCAGAGGCTGCCTGATCTGACAAATGTTTCCACAACCTGCTGTTCTCACTTCAAGCCTGCAAGTTAAGTTTGAAAAAAGTCTTTGACAAACTACTACTAACTTATCTGTTGAACTAGAGGAGACAACCCACTTGAAAACTGTTACACTACCATCAAGTACGCTTGTCATGCTATTCCACACCTGCACTTTGGCACGTACAATTACCTGGCTGCACTTCTACCTCCAGGGTACAACCAGAGACTAAGGACCACAGCACCAGAGGTGAGAACCACGAAGATATAGTCAAGGGAGGCGAAGGTACGATTAGAGGTCTGCTGTGAATCAGTGAACTGGACAATACTCAGGGATTCAACTTTGAATCTAAATGATTATGCCACAGTCGTCACCAACTTCATCGGGGCCAGTGTGGAAGAGTAGGTGTCTTTGAGAACACATTACATATACTAAAACCAGAAGCTGTGGATGAATCAAGTGATTTGCAGTCTACTGGGGGCTAGACCAGTGATCCATAACAACACAAGAAGTCCAGGTATGAACTGTGGAAGGTTATTTTAAGAGTAAAAAAATATTATGATGGAAGTTAGAGATGGAAATCTAGTTAGGAGCAGAAGTGCTATTACTAGGAAGAAGGTGCTCGGGAAATTAAAAAGTCTTAAGGTAGGTAAGTCACATGAAGCAGATGGACCATACCCGAGGGTTCTGAAAGAGTAGCCAAAGAGATTGACAAGACATTAGTAATGAGCTTTCAAGAATCATTAGATTCTGGCATTGTTCTGGATGTCTTAAAAATTGCAAATGTCATTCCACTTTGCAAGGAGGGGTTCTTGGGCCAAAGTCAGGATAGCTTCCTTAAGGGAAAATCTTGCATGACAAAGCTGTTGGAAATCTTTGAAGAAATAACAAGGAGGATTGAGAAAGGAGAATCGATGAATGTTATGCATTTGGATTTTCAAATATGAGGCTACTTAACAAGTTAAGAGCCCATGGTATTACAGGAAAGTTACTACCATGGACAGAGCATTGCCTTATTAACAGGGAGCAAAGATTGGGAATAAAGGGAGTCTTTTCTGTTTGGCTGCTGGTGACTAGTGGTGTTCAGCAGAGATCGGTATTGGGACCACTTCTCTTTATGTTGTATGTCAATGATTCGGATGATGGAATTGATGATGGTGTGATGAGATTTGAGGAATGATAGGTGTAGGGGTTGCTGGTTTTGGGAAGCAGAAAGGCTACAGAAGGACTGAGACAGGTTAGGAGAATGGACAAAGGAATGGCAGCTGGAATATAGTCTCAGGAAGTACATGGACATTTGGTAGAAGAATAAAAGTGCAGTCTATTTTCTAAATGAGGAGAATGTTAAAAGGCAAAGATAGAGTTGATGTAGAGAGGATGTTTCCTATGGTGGGGGAGTCCAGGACCAAACAGAACAACCTCAGAATAGAAGGTCGTCCATTTAGAATAAAGATGAGGAGGAATTTCTTTAGCCACAGAGTGGTGAATCTGTGGAATTTGTTGCACAGGCAGTTACGGATGCCAGAGTACTTAGAGCGGAAGTTGATAGGTTCATAAGTCAGGCGTCAAATGTTACAGGGAAGAGGTAGGAGACAGGAGTTGAGAAGGAAATCGATCAGCCATGATCGAATAGTGGAGCCGACTTGATGGGCCAAGTGGCCTAATTCTGCACCAATGTTTCATGGCTTTATGGTTTTATGTAATTGGACACATGTCAACTCTGCCAGAGTTTACAGGTATTACTGCCTACAATACCATATAACCATATAACAATTACAGCACGGAAACAGGCCATCTCGGCCCTTCTAGTCCATGCCGAACGCTTACTCTCACCTAGTCCCACTGGCCCGCACTCAGCCCATAACCCTCCGTTCCTTTCCTGTCCATCTACCTATTCGATTTTACTTTAAATGAGAATTCCGAACCTGCCTCTACCACTTCTACTGGAAGCTCAACCCACACAGCTAGCACTCTGAGTAAAGAAGTTCCCCCTCGTGTTACCCTTAAACGTTTGCCCCCCAACTCTCAACTTATGTGCTCTTGTTTGAATCTCCCCTGCTCTCAATAGAAAAAGCCTATCCACATTAACTCTATCTATCCCCCCTCATAATTTTAAATACCTCTATCAAGTCCCCCCTCAACCTTCTACGCTCCAAAGAATAAAGACCTAACTTGTTCAACTTTTCCCTTTAACTTAGATGCTGAAACCCAGGTAACATTCTAGTAAATCTTCTCTGTACTCTCTCTATTTTGTTGATATCTTTCCTATAATTCGGTGACCGGAACCGTACACAATACTCCAAGTTTGGCCTTACCAATGCCTTGTACAATTTTACTATTACATCCCAACTCCTACACTCAATGCTCTGATTTATAAAGGCCAGCATACTAAAAGCTTTCTTCACCACCCTATCCACATGAGATTCCACCTTCAGGGAACTATGCACCATTATTCCTAGATCACTCTGTTCTACTGCATTCTTCAATGCCCTACCATTTACCATGTTTGTCCTATTTAGATTATTCCTACTAAAATTTAGGACCTCACACTTATCAGCATTAAACTCCATCTGCCATCATTCAGCCCACTCTTCTAACTGGACTAAATCTTTCTGCAAGCTTTGAAAACCTACTTCATTATCTACAATGCCACCTAACTTAGTATCACCTGCATACTTATTAATCCAATTTACCACCCCATCATCCAGATCATTAATGTATATGACAAACAACATTAAACCCAGTACAGATTCCTGGGGCACACCACTAGTCACCGGCCTCCAACCTGACAAACAGTTATCCACCACTACTCTTTGGCATCTCCCATCTAGCCACTGTTGAATCCATTTTACTAGTTCAATATTAATACCTAACGATTGAACCTTCCTAACTAACCTTCTGTGCAGAACCTTGTCAAAGGCCTTACTGAAGTCCATATAGACAACATCCACTGCTTTACCCTCGTCAACTTTCCTCATAACCTCTTCAAAAAATTCAATAAGATTTGTCAAACAGGACCTTCCACGCACAAATCTATGCTGACTGTTCCTAATCAGACCCTGGCTATCCAGATAATTATATATACCATCTCTAAGAATACTTTCCATTAATTTACTCACCACTGACATCAAACTGACAGGTCTATATTTGCTAGGTTTACTCTCAGAACCCTTTTTAAACAATGGAACCACATGAGCAATATGCCAATCCCTATTTCTAATGACATTTGAAATATTTTTGTCAGAGCCCCTGCTATTTCTACACTAACTTCCTTCAAGGTCCTAGGGAATATCCTGTCAGGATCCGGAGATTTATCCACTTTTATGTTCTTTAAAAGCCTCCTCTTTAATCATCATAGTTTCCATAACTTACCAACTTGTTTCCCTTATTTTACACAATTCAATATCCTTCTCCTTAGTGAACACCAAAGAAAAGAAATTGTTTAAAATCTCCCCCATCTCTTTCGGCTCCACACATAGCTGTCGACACTGATTCTCTAAGGGACTAATTTTATCCTTCACTATCCGTTTGCTATTAATATAACTGTAGAAACCCTTCGGACTTTTTTCACCTTACTTGCCAAAACAACCTCGTATATTCTTTTAGCTTTCCTAATTTCTTTCTTAAGATTCTTCTTACATTCTTTATTTTCCTTGAACAACTCATTGACTCCATGCTGCCTATATTTATTGCAGATACCTCACTTTTTCCTAACCAAGTTTCCAATATTCCTTGAAAACCATGGCTCTCTCAAATTTTTAACCTTTCCTTTCAACCTAACAGGAACATAAAGATTCTGTACCCTCAAAATTTCACCTTTATATTACCTCCATTTCTCTACTATATCCTTCCCATAAAACAAATTGTCCCAAATCACTCCTTCTAAATCCTTTCGCATCTCTTCAAAGTTAGCCTTTCTCCAATGAAAAATCTCAACCCTGGGTCAAGTCCTATCCTTCTCCATAACTATATTGAAACTAATGGCATTGTGATCACTGGACCCAAAGTGCTCCCCAACACATACCTCCGTCACCTGACCTATCTCATTCCCTAACAGAAGATCCAACACTGCCTCTTCTCTAGTTGGTACCTCTATGTATTGCTGCAAAAAAACTATCCTGCACACATTTTACAAACTCCAACCCAGCCATCCCTTTTACAGTATGGGCTTCCCAGTCTATGTGTGGAAAATTAAAATCTCCCACAATCAACACTCTGAGTTTACTACAAATATCTGCTATCTCCTTGCAAATTTGCTCCTCCAATTCTCGCTCTCCATTAGGTGGTCTATAATACACCCCTATAAGTGTTACTTCACCTTTCCCATTCCTCAATTCCACCCAAATAACCTCCCTAGACGAGCCCTCTAATCTATCCTGCCAGAGCACAGCTGTAATATTTTCTCTGACAAGCAACGCAACACCTCCCCCTCTTGTCCCTCTGATTCTATCACACCTGAAGCAATGAAATCCAGGAATATTTACTTACCAATCACACCCCTCCTGCAACCATGTTTCACTAATCGCTACAACATCATATTTCCCGGTATCAATCCATGCTCTAAGCTCATCCACCTTTATTACAATGCTCCTAGCACTAAAATAAATGCATTTAAGAAATTCTCCGCCTCTTCCTCTCTGTTTATCTCTAACAGTACAAAGAACTTTACTGTCTTCTTTTTTGTCCTTCTCCCATACATCTGTTCCTACACTCTGGTTCCCCTCCCCCCTTGTATCTAGTTTAAATCCACTGGAGCCTCTGTAGCAAACCTACCTGCAAGAATATTTGTCCCCCTCCAGTTCAGATGTAAACTGTCCTGCTGGAACAGGTCCCACCTTTCCTGGAAAACTGCCCAATTATCTATAAATCTGAAGCCCTCCCTCCTGCACCATGTCTTCAGCCACATGTTGATCTGCACTATCTTACTATTTCTAAACCCACCTGCACGTGGCACTGCTAGCAATCCTGAGATTGCTATCCTGGAGTTTCTGTCCTTTAACTTGGCACCTAACTCCCTAAACTCACCTTTCGGGACCTCCTCACTCTTCTGACCCATGTCATTGGTCCCTACATGGACCATGGCATCCGGCTGCTCAACCTCCCTCTTGAGAATACTGAGAACTCAATCCGAGATATCGTGGACCCTGGCACCAGGGAGGCAACAGACCATCCGGGATTCTCGATCTCTTCCACACAACCTCCTATCTGTCCCCCTAACTATCGAATCCCCTATCACTGCTGCTCTCCTCTTTTACCTCCTTTCCTTCTGAGCTGAGGGTCCAGTCTCGATGCCAGAGACGCAACCACTGCAACTTGTCCCTACCAACAGTATCCAAAATGGTATACTTGTTGTTGATGGGAACTGCCACAGGGGTGCTCTGCTCTTCCTGTCTATTCCCCTTCCCTCTCCTGACAGTCACCCAACTACCTGTCTCCTGACTCCTAGCTCCTAGGGGTGACTATCTCCCTGTAACTCCTGTCTACTTCTGCCTCTGCCTCCCCGAATGATCCGAAGTTCATCCAGCTCCAGCTCCAGTTCCCTGACACGGTTTTGTCAGGAGCTGCAGCTGGATGCACCTTTTGCAGGTGTAGTCATCAGGGACAACAGTGCTCACCCTGACTTCCCACATACTGCAAACGGAGCACTCAACTGCCCTAACTGCTGCCTCCATTACCTACTCCTAAGCTAATTAGATTAATTAAAGGAGCTTACCCGGCCTTTACCTCACCTGGAGTGAAACTCGTACTCAGCCTCTGCTCGCTTTTTAAAATTCCCCCGCTGATCTCAGAGGCTGGCTTTCATGCACTTGTGCAGTCGTGCCCCGTTCAACCTCGCCTCTGCCTGTTCTCGCCGAATCCTGATTGAGCCAAAGCTCTGCCTCAGTCCACTCCAATACGAACCCTAACATTATAAATGGCTATGATGCTTCACTCCCAGATAAACTCCACACCTTTAGAAAGGGAGAATAAAACTATATCCGTGCAAATCCTTGCATCATCTAGCAACCATGCGATCTCAGTCTCAGAGGCTGACGCAAGAATGTCTTTCAAGAAGGTGAACCCTTACAAGGTACCAGGCCCTGATGGTGTAACTAACAGGACACTGAAAACTTCTGCAGATAACTTCAGCGGGAGTGTTCAGGAAATTTTCAATATCTCACTGAAGCAGTCGGTCATTCCTACCTGCTTGAACATGGTGTTAATCATACCACTGACCAACAAGAGCATGGTGAGCTGCCTCAGCAACGATCACCTAGTTGCATTCACATCGATTGTGATGAAGTGCTTTAAGAGTTTGGTCATGGCCAGAACTAATTCCTACCAAAACAAGGAACTGGACCTGCTGCAATTTGTCTGTCACTACAAGAGGTCTGCAGTGGATACAATCTCACTAGCTCACCACTCAGCATTGGATCACCTGAAAAACAGCAATACCTATATCAGGCTGCTGCAGCTCAGTATTCAATACCATCAGGTACTAATCTTTTCTTTTTCAATCTTTTTATTAAATTTCATATATAAAAAAAATAACATAATATTGTATTAAATAGGTTATGAATACATTAGACTTAAAGTTAAATTAGTAATAAGATAACAATATCTTATTAAAATATCAGCAAAAAAAATCGTACAATAATCAATCTAACCTATATTGATTATACATAAAAAAGAATAAGAATAGTCATCAAAAGAAAAAAAATATATAAAAATGCAAGAAAAAATGTATATTAAAAAAAATAAACCTAAACTAACATGGGCAATAATAATAGTTTATATGTATATGATAGTGTCAAAACCTCTGGAACTCCATACCAGAACAAGAATAAAAAGAGAAAAGGTCTGGAAGAAGCCAAATTAATTCATATGAAAGTGTCGAATGAACGGTCCCCAAGTTTCTTCAAATTTAATTGATGAATCGAAAATAGTACTTCTAATTTTTTCTAAACTCAGACAAGAAATAGTTTGAGAGAACCACTGAAATGTGGTAGGAGGATTTACTTCTTTCCAATTTTGTAATATAGACCTTCTGGCCATTAATGTTGCAAAGGCGATCATTCTCTAATTGAAGGGGAAAGTCAACTACTATCCTCATTTGGTATACCAAAAATTGCAGTAATAAAATGAGGTTGTAAATCAATATTCCAAATTGAGGAAATGGTAGCAAATATGTCTTTCCAATAGTTATGTAAGGTAGGACATGACCAAAACATGTGGGTCAATGAGGCCACATCTGAATGACATCTGTCACATTGGGGGTTAATATGAGAATAAAATCGAGCAAGCATATGAGCTCTATGTACGACCTTAAATTGTATTAAAGCATGTTTAGCACATATAGAAGAAGAATTAACTATTTGTAAAATTTTTTCCCATTTTTCCGTTGATATATTGTATTGAAGTTCTTTTTCCCACTCCTGTTTAATTCTACCCGATACCTCTGGTTGTATCTTCATAATCATATTATAAATAAGAGCCACTAATCCCTTCTGACAGGGATTCAAAGTAAAAATCATATCTGAAAAATCTATCAAAGTTGAATTGGGAAAGGATGGTAAAACTTTATATAAAAAATTTCCATCAGGTACTAATCAACAAACTTCAAAACATGGGGCTCTGGATTTCCCTCTGCAACTGGATCCTAGAATTCCACATTGGGAGAGACCATAGCCAGTGGGGATAGGAAATAACATCTCCTCGCTGACAATCAACATGGCTCTCTTCAAGGATACATGCCTAGCCCACTGCTCAACTCTCTCTACACCCAGAAATGTGTGGCTAGGCACAGCTCAGATGCCCTCTGTAAATACGCTGATGAAACAACTGTTGTTGTTCTCAGCAACGGAAGATGAGGAGGAATGCAGGAGTGAGATAGATCAGCTTGTTGAATGGTATCACAACAACAACCTTGTACTCAATGTCAGTAAGGCCAAGGAATTGATTGTGGACTTCAGGAAGAGGAGTTGAGGGAACACACACCAGTCATCATTGTGGGATCAGTAGTGGAAAGGGTGAGCAGTTTCAAGTTCCTGGGTGTCCACATCCCTGAGGATCTATCCTGAGCCCAACCTATTGACTCAATTACAAAAAGGCATGGCAGTGCCTATACTTCAGTGAGAGCTTGAGGAGATTTGGAATGTCACTCAAGACTCTAGTAAGCTTCTACAGATGTACTGTGGAAAACATTCTAACTAGTTGCATCACCATCTGGTATGGAGAGCTGCAGTACAGGACTGGAAAAAGCTGCAGAGGGTTGCTAACTCAGCTAGCTCCATCAAGGGTGCTAGCCTCCCTAGAGTCGAGGACATCTTCAAAAAGGTTGCATTGATCATGAAGGGCCCCCATCATCCAGGACATGGCCTCACCACATTGATACCACTAAAGAGGAAATACAGGCACCTAAAAACACACACTCAACATTTCAGGAACAACTTCTTCCCCCCTGCCATCAGATTTCTCAACAGACAATGAACACCCCCCCTCCACCCCACTATTACCTCACTATTTTTGCAGTACTTAATTTATTTGATTTTCTCTCCCCTTATGAGTGGTGTGTATGTATATTTTCCCTCAATCTTGGGTCCTCTACCAGAGGCTTGGGAGCTTGAGGGTTTGGCACTGTATCCTTGCTGGGCCTAGTAATGCGCTCTTCTGGTCCGAGATCTCAGACGCTGTTCCTGGGATTTGATGGACCCACTCTTCCAGTCCAAGTGTCACAGCTCCAAGTGCTCCTGTTGCCACTGGGATTACTCTGGCTTTAACCTTCCACATTCTTTCCATCTGCTCTTTCAAGCTCTGGTATTTCTCCTGTCTCTCATATTCTTTCTTCCCGACGTTATTGTCATTTAGAATTGCCTCATCTATTACTATTGCTTTCTTCTGCTTGTTGTCCAATACTACTATGTCTGGTTGCTTAGCCAGTACCCGCTTATTAATCTGCATTTGGAAATCCCACAGGATCTTAACTCTGACATACTCCACTACCTTCTCATAAGGTCATCTTTAGGGGCTATCTTCCTGACGTACTCATGGATGTCTTGCATTTCTTCCAGGACTATGTCCTTGATGCTTACGTATATAAATATATATACACACACATACATATACATACACATGTACATATACATACATTGTACCTAAACATTTTTACTGAATTGTCCCAAAAAGCAGATTGTTTTGAATGCAAAAACTGACAGTATATATATTATTTGCGCTGTTTGATCCTCCAAGTAAACTTAGAATAAATCAAAGGGTGAAAATCACTTGGGGTGTTCTTTTTGCCTCAGACTCCCTGCCAGCGATAGCTCTCAAGCCTCGTCAAACCACTGTGCTGTCATATCACCACAAACAACCTGTGTATTTCAAGAACTAAAATGTCAGTCACATACCTTGCCAAGAAGCATTCATTTTAAAGGCACCCAATCAAGAACATAAGAAAAATGCATCTCTCATGTGCTTAGTCGTAGTAGAGTTTACTGGAGTTTTTCTAGCACTTCATATAGATCCATAGCTACTTTGGAACTGCAACTCAGCAGAACACTGACTCCAACAAACTCCTGGCATCACAACACAGTGATTTCAAACCAATACCTTTCCTGCACCACTCAACTCTGGGTCTGTCTTAACTCACTTACCCAAGCATTAATGAGCAATCATCTTTTGTCACTGATGACAGCAGCCATCAGTATAACTCTGATGTGTGAAAACCAAAGCATGTCAGAGTTAGCTATACTTCAACAGGAATCAAAGCTATAATCACACCAATGTTATTACTTTCATCCTGTTTACTGGCTAATTGTTTGAAGGATTGGATTACCCTGTATTCCTCCAAATCAGGTACTTTAAGCTCTTGAACCATGTCTCATATTGACAAACTATTATGATTTATTCTGCAATGGCAAATATTTGGTAATACCTCAAACACTTTAAGGGTGCGGGAGAGTGCAGATCCCTTGCTGTAGCGGAGAATGAAGAACAGATTAACCATCGCTTTGCCATCCTTTTCTTCAAACACCAGCTGGTCCCCAGAATCTCCAGACTCTGCAGCAGCAGCAGCTGCTTCCCGTTCCTTCCGCGCATCTTCAATCAGAGACTGCCTCCGCCCAATGAAAGGGGGGGACTGAAACCAGAAAGAAAAAAATATCAGTCAGATTCAGTGTTATGAAAGAAAGGACATGTAATAAGGCATGAAGGTAAAGTTCAGCCTGAAGAAGAAGGTAAACTGGCATCTATCAAAGGCAGTGGAAAAGTTAGAAGAGTAAGGGAAGAGTATGAGATGCCTTAGAGATGAAGGATAGAACCGAATGAGATAAAGCAACATAAGGGAAGAAGAATGAATTTTAATATAAAGATAGAATATGAAAATCGTAGAGAAACATCAAAATTTAAAGGAGAAAAACAGAGGTTTAGAGAAATAAGGTAGACATAAGGAAGAGAGGAAATAGAAAGATCAGTTGGAACCAGTTAGTGGAATGCCAGACTCACAGATAAAAAGGAGGAAGACCCTATAGAGAAAGGATTCAAGGTAAACATGGGTGATAGATTAGGGACTGAGAGAATCAACAAGAAGAGAAATTTGAGGATGTAATTTGAGATGGAATGGAGAACATATATAGCATCAGGGAGACTGATAATTAATATAAGAGAATATGTGGAATTACGTATACTAGAATTGGTGATTGATTAAGGGGCAAAACAAAGCAGGTAGGATAAGAGTTCAGAAGGAAAAAATGATATCAAGGCAAAGTTTGTGTGAGGAAACAAAATCTTGGAAATTACAATGAAAGGGGAATCCTAATAAAATAATTTTAATACAAAAACAGATATGTTAGCCTTTTCAGGGTTTTGAATGTATAACCTTTTCTATTCAATTGTTAGACAGTGGAAGGATATTGTTCCTTCATAAACACTTCCAATAAATCAGAAGGATGGAATCAGAAAGAAATATGGAATCATGAAGGAAAAGAGAACTTTCAAATAAAACTGCATGGAGAAGAACTGAAGAAACAGTGAAGATTGGAACAGGAGAAAGGCTGAGCATTAGGGTGAAAGAAGATTGATGGACAGGTCAATGAGATCGGAAAGAGAAATGAATGAGGTCAGAAAATAGGAGAGGATGGATTTTTCAATAAGAAGCTGAAAAAGGGATTGTGAAATTCAAATTAATAACAATAGTGCTTAGTACAACGGGAGAAGATCAGTGATATCAGAGAATCAAGCGAGGGAATAAAGAGAAATTTATGAGGATCAGGAAGAGGTTAAAGACAGGATCAGAAAGGATTGCCAATGGGATTTCGCACACGGTGTTATATAAATAAATAATTTATGTTTAGGTTCGGAGTTCACGATAAAGAACATGCAGTTGATACAATCATTGTCCATTTTGTGGATGATGAGGAAGATGATTTTTCGACCACATAAAGCTATTGATGATCTGATCTTGGACAGAGAAATTGCATATCGCTTTTAATCCAGTGCGGGGTAAGTAATTTAAAAATACAATGACCTAAATCAACACATCATAAAGGGAGTTTATCTGCATACAGTATTCATAAAGGTAGAAGAGATATCAATAAAATAGCGATAAAGGCATAGTGGATTGGCCAGGAGATAGAATCTAAAAGCAGAAAGGATATGGTACAATTGCGTATTGTGCATGGCCCAGATCCCTACGGTGTAAGAATGATGTGAATGCACTGGCAAGGTACAGAGGAGAATTTTGACTGGAAAGAAAAATTAACTACGAGGCAAGATTGGACAGGCTAGGATTGCTTTCTATGGAACAGAGCTAACAGAAGGGAGACTAATTTAAGTGCAATACTTATATAAAATAGTGAATGATTTAGATTAAGTATGAAAGGAATCTGTTCCCTTTGGATGGTGATTCAAAAAGTATAGGGTTAAGATTTAAAACAATTGACACAGATCAGAGGAGATATGATAAAGATTCATGCTCATTGTGGACTTTGCTGCCTGAAATGTGGGTGGAGGCAGATATCCTCATCATAACTTAAACAGCCCTTGCACATTTACTTGAAAAGCCATGACATATAGAACCAACACTGGGGAATATCTAGGCTGACCAACTTTTTCTGACTAGCTCAGACAAAAAAGATTATGTGGAGCCTGTGTCATAAATGTTCCAAGAGAAAAACACAATCTTCAGACAAAGAAAGAAAACATTGTATAAATAAAAACAGATCGGATGATAAACACACAAAAAACAAAAGTGAAATGGAATGTTTAAATACAGATCAGAAGTCATAATGTTATAAAACAGAGGAATTAGCGACAGTGAGAAAGACAGCAATGGAAGCCTGGAATCAAATAAAGGATCAGAGATAGGAATGAAACCTCAGAAATAAAAGAGATAGCAAAAAAGTCAAAATTAGAGAAAAAGTGAAGCTTAAAAAAGGCACCAAACAATCCAAGGCAGATTTGCAGAGTTGGAAGGAATTCACATTTATATAGCACCACTCACATCCCGAAGCGCAAATCCTAATCAATTACTTCTGGCATGTGATTAGTATAATCTCAGCAGATGAGCCAGTCCGTTTATTAGCACACTGAGGAACATCATTTTAAATAACCATAGTCATAAGGAAAATGCATTTATATAATCTCTTTAATATATTTAAATAACTCAGTTGGCTTCATAACATTGTTACCAGCCAGGTTGAGCCACAAATGAAGATGATTAGAAGAGGTATTTGTAATGATATTAAGGAATGTTTAAACGAGGGAAGGAAAGGAGAGGGGAAGAATTTTGTAAAGAGGGAACTTGCATGCATCTATTTTTTGCATGATTTTTGTGTATGTTTTTCCTTTCCCTGTGCATTGGGTATTTGTCCTTTTTTAAAAATTCTTTCGGGTTTTTGCTTTGTCACTGTCTGTAAGCAGACAAATCTCAAGATTATATAATTTATACATACTTTGATAATAAAAGTACTTTGAATCTTTGAATCATTGTTTGCTGCGGCAATTGAAGACATGACTATTATTAATGAGATAAATAAGAACTGAAATGTGGAGAAGACCAGATATGTTTAGGGGTACGAGAGGTTAGAGGGACATCAAGGATGCTGAAAAAAAATGGTGAGATTCTTGAAATCAAACCACCATACAGCTGGGGGTGGGGGGGGGGGGGGTGGCGCAGTGTGAAAAAACATCAGGGTTGATGCTGAATAGAACTTGGTGCAGGTTAAGACATAGAGCAGGTAGCTTAATACGACCTCAAACTTCCAGATGGAAGAATGGAGAATGTCGTACAGAAAAACCAAACTGGTGGCAGCAAATTAAAGAATTATAGCAGTGGGTGACTAATGCAGGGGCAGAAATAGGCAACTATGAGATGACAATAGACTAGTAATACTTTGGATATGGTGGAGCCTAATCCCCATCTCAAATCTGATTATGTATAACACAAAGTACACTGCAGATGCTGTGGTCAAATCAACACGTACAACACGCTGGAGGAACTCAGCAGGTCGGGCAGCATCCGTGGAAATGAACAGTCAACATTTTGGATCGAGACCCTTTGTCTGGCCTGAAGGAGGGGGCAGGGGCCCAATCTTTGTACCTTCTTTATACCCCCACCTTCTTTATAGGGTCCCTGTCCCCTCCTTCTTCAGTCCTGACGAAGAGTCTCAACCCGAAATGTTGACAGTTCGTTTTCACGGATGCTACCTGACCTGCTGAGTTCCTCCAGCATGTTGTACGTGTTGACCATGTACAAGTTTGTTCAGTTTTACAGATGCCTGGGGTGAGATAAGAGATGTTGGCAAACAAAGTTTGGGGAAAAATTAAGATGAGAAAAGCCATTTTGGCATCATTAGTTGTGTGTTAAATGTTGGCTTGAATATCTATGCTTATTTATATGAAACTTTCAATGGCCATTTGATGGAAATGATACAGTCCAAGTGGCAAATCACCTGAAAGGAAAAACTTCCCATACTGTAGTATTGCACTAATGTGTGCACAAATCCCTGGACCAAAGCTTAAACCTCCAGCCTAACCAAGCGCTGGAAATGTGACTCGAGTCCCAAGATTCATGACTGAAAATTTTGGAGAAAAAAATTAAAGAGAAAGGAGAACCAGCACTGAACAAAGGTGTAAGTAATTGAAGTGAGAAATCTTAGATCCGAAGAGGGATTAAAAAGAAAGGGAAGCTAAGGTGGATAATCAGGAACTGATTGAAACAAGGTGGAAGCGGAAAAGGCACTGATTAAAGAGGAAAGGATCAAACAGGGTGAGAGGAGGAACTGGGGGGTTGGTGGCTAGTTAGAAAGGTGGGAATCAGAGAGTGTACATTCAAAGGAGAAGTCAAAAAAAGTAGGAAATATGAAAAAATAAAGTTGATAAATTAGAGGAAATTAGGAGATGAGAAAGAGAGGATTAAAGAATTCCTGAAAAAGAAGGGAGGTGTAGAGTAAGGTAAAGGTCAGGTAGGTAACTCCACCTAAGAAGTCATTAAAAAAAACATCAGGCTAGACAGAGCAAATGTTAGGACGAAGTGGGAAATGAATAGTTAAGATGACTAAATCAACAGATTTAACCACAAATAGCAAATCTACAACTGTACCCACAGCCTGATTCATCCAGTTGTTCTAGCATTTTCTGCCTTTGTTTTAGACTGCTAACAGTTACACTAAGTAAAGGGAACATAATTGGTCTTGGTTAGCGAGAAGCTGTTGCACCGACAGAATAGGTAGGCTTAATTTCCCATCAGATTTATGGCCAGAAGTGAAATAATGAGAATTCTTTTAATTCAAAATTGGTCAACAATGGATTTCCTCTCAAACTACCCACCTGTCTGATAGGAATTCCCTCTGCCCCAGTTCTTCGTGCCTGACGCCAGGCTGATCACAATTGCACTCATGTTTACCCCAGAGCCCTGAGCATTCTAGCAAAAACAAGTCATCACATCTGGTGAGACTGCCTAAGAAGACTGTTTTCATTTTGTTTCATATTCTGGAGGAATAGTAATATAAAGTCGGCCGTCCTTATCCGCGAGGGATTGGTTCCGGGACCCCTGGCGGATGCTCAAGTCCTTTATACTACATAGCTCAATGCAGTGGATCTTAGGACCCAGCGGAACCCGAGACCTTATTTAACCTGTCTCAGTGCGGTGGACATTAGGATCCGGCGCAGATCTGACTCCGCAGTGTTTCAGTTCACGAAAATAATTACGATCACTATTGAAAATAAAATGGAAATAATAAAGCGATCGGGAAGAGGTGAAACGCCATCGGTCACTGGAAAAGCGTTAGGCCACGTTGGTCAACAATCGGAAAATTTTTAAAGGATAAAGTGAGAAAGGCCCTGCCCCGATGAAAGCTACAATTATTACTAAGCACGCCGTGGTTTAATTATTGAGTTTTGGGGTTTTGAGTTTTTGATCCTCCATGTCAACCTGGCACGGACGGAGAGCGCACTCCAAAGCGGTCTGTCACTGGCTCCCAAACACGGAGCTGAAACATACGTTCTTAAGTGTCTTATATGCATAGAAAGGTAAAATATATACTATACACTAAGACAAACGTTTAACTAACTGACGTTAAATAATACCGGATGTATCTGTTCCGACTTACTTAGTAAGAGAACTTACGGTTTTTTCGATCCCGATCCATGATAACCCACGCAATCCTCCCGTATACTTTAAGTCATCTCTAGATTACTTATAATACCTAATACAATGTAAATGCTATGTAAATAGTTGTTATACTGCATTGTTTAGGGAATAATGACAAGAAAAAAAGTCTGTACATGCTCGAACAGCAAGGGCTGAAAGAGCACTTCCGGGTTTTCTTGATTCGCGGTTGGTTGAATTCGCGGATAAGGAGGGCCGACTGTATACATATATCATACACACACACACACACACACACACACACACACACACACACAAAGCTACAGCACACGTGGTAAGGAACAAACAGCAAGTACATGTATACAACTGTGAAAACACTCGCAGCAGCAAACAGGTGAAGTATCCGTTTGAATGAAATCAGTTGCTTCACTATTTGTTTAGGAATGCGTTTCAGACGTTGCGATAGACTTTTTGCTGACAGGCAGACGTCGAATTATTTGAAGGCTTTCTATATGGGGCGGTGATGGTGGTGGTGGGAGCGAGAGGTAGTTGTTATATTACCAGGATCAAGGCAGTTCCCACTTGATCAGCCACCAAACCGCTAGGAAAGGTACAAGAGGTAGGAAATGCCTCCTCAAAGGGAAAATGGTCCTTCCCTTTTCTAGCTAAGTAACCGGTCGGGCACAGTTCTAGTGTTAGCTTTCAGTGACAAATATCGTTGGCACGTTTATTCTAAGAAGAGTTTAGAAGTTTGAAATACAGGGTTGCGGGGAGAAAATAAAGTTACAATCCAAAACGTCCAACTTTCAGGTGAATATTGCATTGTGCCGAAAGCGATCCCGACTAAAACGCAAACGCATCTCCCATTTACAGTGCATTTACTAATTTGACTGCATCGCTCTGAAGTATTTTCTCCGATTACTCATTACGGAATAGATTAAGCTGTGCAATTTTTAAAGATATTATTAAAGTTTAAAAATCAGAACTCAAAATCTTTACATGACGACTGGAGCCAAATCCCTATTCAGTTTGCACTTCCTGTGATTTGACTGAGCGCGCAGTTGTTGGACAGCTAACTTACCCCGAGACATTCAGAAACACGGTCGAGGTAAATCAATTCATCTTTACTCGTCACTCCCAGCTATAAGCATTACACTTCACCCTCACTCTCCGGGAAAGTATTTTTTTGAAAGCTGTGCTCAATAATTATGACAGCCAACTTGAATTAGACTGCAGATCTTATAGCCAATTTACATGTTTTTATATTTTCAGATGTTCTTAACCAATTGGAGCGACTGGTAAAGGGCTTTAATTGAACGCATAAATAGTACGGACGGATAAATAACCTGCCGACAAAAATATTTCGCTTCTGCTAAACCAATGTATGCACAGGTTAATCTCAGCTGAGATAAAAGAAGCGGACAGATTGTTTTAACGGAGAGTGTAGGAAAGAAATTGAAATCTTACCGTTACTGCCTCGGCTTGCTTGGAGTCCAGCTCCGAGACAGTCCTGCGGAACCCCTTGGCAGACGAGGAACTCGACGTGGGCATCATTGAGCCTTCGTGCAAGTTCGTGCAACTTGTGACCGAGTCTGTCTTCCCGCCGCTCCTATTTATAAGCGAGACGCATCTCCCACCCCCCCCCCATGCGTCAAGAGTTCTAATTTACTTATCTGACACCCCATCGAGCCCATTTATTGGACTTTCTGAACGTCAAGCAAATAACAAATCAGAGATAGCCCTCTTATAATGAATAAAATAGGAAAGAGTTTTGTGAAGTTTTATTTTCCGCTGTGAATTACATGGAATTTTACAGGACTTCTGCTTTGCAAGACCCTATATCCTGTATTCAACCAAATAAGCAAACCACTCTGTTCTTTTTTGCCCTATATATTAGTTCATAGAATCATTGAATTATAAACTGTAAAGAACGTTGTCCTCCCCATCGTGCCCATGCGGGTTTATACAGTTTATTCACACTCTTTCTCTGATCAATCTTTCCTTACACAATTTAAATTTCTGAACGTGGCCGTTCATTCTGCTCCCACAACCCTTCAGAAACACTGAGGAAGTGTTTGCCGTAGTTTTGTATGAATTGGTGTTCTCCGGCCCACTGGAAATCGTTTCTCCTCACTGTGTAGTTATCAATTACATACAAGAATATCACACACAGACACACACACACACACACACACACACAATGCTGGAGGAACTCAGCAAGTGAGTTAGCATCTACGAGTAGGAATAGAGTCGACGTTTCGGACCGAGACCCTTTCTACGGGTCTAGAAAGAAAGGGGAAAGAAGCCACATTAAGAAGGTAGACTTTTTGGCCCCTCGCTATTGATATTTCTTCTCAATCGCCTATTCACTGAACTGATCCGACATTACTTGATTGGCATAATATTTAAAACGTTATCTATCCTGAATATACTCAGTGACAGCACTTATGGAATCGTGAATCCCAACGTTTCCACTAACTGGGCGAACTAATTTCTTCTCATGACTTTCAGGACTTCTTTCTGCACTAAACCTTTTTTTTTCTGCACGGGTTCCAACCTCTTCTTTATTAAAGCCGTGTTTCCGCACGAATCTACAGCACTTGGCTTTCACGCCATACGGAGGACGTGCAAAGGACATTGGAACTGAGCTCGGAAGACCGAGCTGTAATATCATTGCGCTAACACCGCTTCGCCATCTTGGCACCCAATTATGCGCCATGATAATCATGATCAGTCGAGGGTAAATTTACAGTAGATTGCGAAGATGGGGAGGGATGGCCTTTCCGCACGTGGTTATACAACAGTTGAAGTTCTGATTTATGCGTTTAATATTTATACTGAACCCTTACAAAACAATATAAATAAATCCATAGGTGCTGCCCGGCCTGCTGAGTTCCCCTGGCATTCTGTGAATGGAAATAAACCGCTCATTCTCAATTGTATTCCTTAATGAAAGTATAACATTTGATAGGGTTCTGTCGGGCAGGTCAAGTCATGCTGAAGTCAAGGTAATTGGCTAAAATGTGGTTTTTTTTCCAGACTTCATTTCAGTAGACGTGAGATTTGTGGAAGGGCGATAAGAGAGGGAGAACTGGCAAAAACAGCAAAAATCGAATGCTGAATTTGCCTTGGGCGATTATTGCAGCTGCTGCTCAATGAGGATGTTTTATCTACAGATGGTAAAGATTGGTAAAGGTTAAACTTGGAGCACATGACAGAGAAAAGGCTAGGTGAGTTAGTCCATGATGTCAGGAAATGAAAAGGAGGCTTCAAAGATTAAAAATTTCAAAGTAAATTTATTATCAAAGTACATATATGTCACCATATGCAGCTCCGAAATTCATTTTCTTGTGGGCATTCTCAATAAATCCAGGTTGTTGGAACAATTTCAGTGATGGGGCAGTGAAGTTGAGTGAAATTATTCTCTTTATTTCAAGATCCTGATGGCTGAGGGGTAATAACAGTTCCTGACTCTGGTGGTAGGCTTGGGCTCTGTACCTTCTTCCTGATGGCAGCAGCAAGATGAGAGCATGGCCTGGGTGGTTGGTGTCCCTGATGATAGATGTTGCTTTCCTGCAATAGCGCTCCAGGTAGATGTGCTCAATGGTGGGATGGGCTTCACCCATGTTGGAGTGGGCCAGATCCATTACTTTTTATGGGACTTTCCACTCAGGGGCATTGGTGTTTCCATACCAGGCTGTGATGTAGCCATTCAAAATACTCTCCACCAGATATCGAGAGAAGTTTGAAGGTGTAATGCCGAATCTTCACAAACTCCTAAGGAAGCAGAGGTGCTTCTGCGCTTTCTTTATAATTGCATTTAGGTGCTGTGTTCAGGCCAGGACCTTCAAAATGATAACATGGAGGAATTTAAAGTTGCTGAGCCTGTCCACCTCTGACCTCTGATTAGGATAAGCTCATGGACCTCCCCCTGAAATTACTAGTCAGCTTCTTGGTCTTGTTGCAAATGCAGAGCAGTAGAGACAATTTGATGGTGAGTGATATCTTCAATAATAAACTGCAAATTAACAAGCCATGAGGGGGCCTGCAAAACAAAAGAGATCAGATAAAGCAACCAGATCCCTGAAGGCTAGGAGTATCTGTGTGTGGTTGGCTGGTTCGTAGGGGTAAACACGAATTACAGATGTAAGCTGAGTTTAAATAGGCTGCAGTGATGAGCAGGAAGTGAGTGGCAGGTGATTTCTGAGTGGAGGTGCTTGCTTGGTGCAGGCCTAACAGGAAACACCTGCCCCTCCACCCCTCACACTGCCAGAACATGATGGCTCAGGATGATATGGATGGATCTGATAGAACCCCTAAGTGAGATATGGATCCAAGATGGAGCTGGATGGATACAAGTACCTCTCTTCTGGGCCGTACCTTTCCAGTTGACCAGATACTACGCACTCAGTCCACGACAACATAAATCCATTAACCAGTGAACCATATATGCCAAACTACCTTCCACTATCCTGGTTTCTGGAAGTGCAGGCTCAGGTGGGTCAAGTGGACCATGGACAAAGGGCTTGAGGCAGGACAAGTGGAAGATAGGTGTGATATTGAGTGACGGGGCAGCCGGAGATAGCGACTAACTAGAATGATGTGATGGGTGATCTTGGAGTGACCTATGAGCTAGAATAAGAGCTTGCAGGAGTCTATACACAGAGGCAGATCTTGGGTGGACAGCCATACATGGTCGACAGATTGGAGTGGTCTTTATGGGCACTGACGGCAGTTAGCCTGGTGAAGTAGTTGCAATTGAAGCTACAGTAGCTCTCCATGCATTCTTCCAAGCATACTGGCAGCGGCAAACCAGGATCCTGCTGAATGGGCCCTCCACCTTTGGCTTCTTTGCTGAGAACAACAGCGGGTTGGTAGCCTTGAAGCACTTCAAAGGATGACATATCTGTGGCAGAGGAAGTGTCCAGACTGTGTGTAGGTTGGCCCAGAGCAGATACTTCTTCCATGTGAAAGGGTTAGAGGTGGCAAAAGTATCACTTGCTGACTGAATCTTTTTGACTGTCCGTTGGTCTGCAGATGATAGACAGAGGACAAACTCACTGAGGGGCAGAGGAGGGAGCAGAAGGATCACCAGAAGTGGACAATGAATTGTGGACTCTGGTTTGACACATTGCCCTAGTGGAAGCCGTGGAGACAAACTGCATGTTGGAGAACAAGGTCTGCTGTCTCAGAGGCTGACAGAAGTTTGAGGAGAGCAATGACGTGGGCAGCCTTGGAGAAATGATCCACCACTGTTCTGATTACTGTGGCCCCATCACAAGGTGTTTAACCCGTGATGAAATTCATGGCTTTGTGTGACTTTGGGTGTCATGGGACCAGTAGAGAGCCCAAGAGTGCTGCTAGTTGGATGAATTAGTCTGAGCATATTGAGGACTGGTGCAATGAACTGACATACATCTGTGATCATGGTGGGCCACCAGGACCAGCATTGCAGAAAATTCAGTGTCTGCCACATGCCTTGATTGCTGGAGAGAGATGAGAAGCAGGCCACTGGGGTGCTTCAGACCTGCTGGCACGTATACACAGCTGTCAGGTATGTTGGGTGGAGCAGATTCTGGCGAATCTGGTTCCCAAGATCACATGTAAGCAAGGTGAGAATCTGCGTGGATGGAATGATGTCCTTGGAGTCAATCTCCGTTTATCTGTGTAGGTCTGTCATGACAGGATGTCCACCTTAGTGTTCTTAGAACCTGTTTGGTAGGAGATAGTAAAGTTGATTTGCTGAATGAAGAGGAACCAGCAAGCCTAGTGTGGGTTAAGTTGGTAGGTCTGCTGAATTGGTATGAGGCTTTGGTGATCAGTTCAGATCAAAAAAGGTTCAGTGTTCCCCATCAGCAAATGTCACCATTCCTTCAAGGCCCGTATAATGGTGAATAGCTCCCTGTCTGCTATGCCATGTACAGCTGAACTTGTGTGAGAAGAAGGTACAAGGGTGTGTCTTCCCGTCTGTTTCTCACTGCGAGTGGACGACCCTGGTGCACACATCAGATGCATCCACCTCGACTGAAAAAGGTCCAGAGAGGTTCAGATGGTGGAGAATGGGAGTGGTAAAGTATCACTTGAGCTACTTGTAAGCACGGTGCTTGGCAGCAGACCAGGTTATCTGTGAGGTAGGTGACTCAGAGAGGGAGGTGAGAGGAGCAGCGATTTGGATGTAGTTTCTAATGAATGATCATTGTAAAGTGGAGAATCCCAAGAAACACTGTAGCTGTTTGAGGGAGCGTGTCCAGGGCCATTCGATGACAGAATGTCCAGAAAGTTTCCTGCTACACTGGAATCCACCAGAGTTTCCTGTGCATATAGAGCCAATAGGCATGGAGGAGGACAGACAGTGAGTTGGACTATTGTGGTAGAATGAGGGACTGGGATGAGCCTGCCAGATAGGAGACTGCTCATCTCAACCTGGAGGTGGCATCCCAGGCGCTGTGGACATTTGATGTGTGGATGATCGGCTGCTCTGCAATAAGAACACAAGTTGTTTCTCCTCACGCTCACTCACTTTTGAGAACTAAGGGACCTCCTCCTAACTGCATGGGTTTTAGAAGCATCGATGATAAGGTTCTGCAGACTGAAATGGTTCTGGGAATGGAACTGGGGTTCTGGTTGATGATCTAGGGTACCTTTCTGCATTTCAATCACACTCCAGCATGAGTGTCCTGACTTCCACTGTGTAATCCAGCACAGAGCATGAGGCTTGACACATATGAAGTACCCAATCCGCTATCTCCCCTGTGCTTCCTGGATGGTTGAAAACCCCACACATCTCAGTGGCAGAATCTTCATATTGGTTGCAAATGAGGGTTTTATTATGCCATTTAGCAGCAACCCAGGTCAGAGCTCAGCCAGACAAGAGAGAAGTGAAGAAGGCAGTCTTGGCTCGGTCTGTAACTTAGAGATGGCTGGAGCTAGAAGTGTAAGATGCACTGGGACAGTAAGTTGTGGCATTGTGTTGGGGATCCATTGAGGCATTTGGGAGCTGGAATCTCAGGCTCAGAGGGAGGAGGTTGACTGCAGTGGGAATAGATGATCAATGGTTTCCTGTGCTCCTCTGAACAGATGTCATCCTTTAGGCATGCAATCTCTGCTGGGTCATTTGCTCCTTTACTCATCTTACCAGGAGATGTAGAGGAGGCTTGACCTAATCAAACAGTAGTGGAGACAATTTAGCGATGAGTGGTAACTTTAATAACCAACTGCAAAATAACAAGTCACAAGGGGCCACAGAACAAGAGAGAACAAATACTTAACACAACAAAACAACCAGGTAACTGAAGGCTAGAACCAACTGGTTGAGGTTGGCTTCTTCATATGAGTTGATAGAGTGGCTGATTGCAGGGTTTAAGTAGGCTGCAGGTGATGAGTTGGGAATGAGCAGTATGTGACGTCACTCTCTAGCCTCTGTAACAATACTGTTCAGGCAGATTTTTCTCCCATTGTTTAAAATGTGAAGTGCATCTTTCCTGACTGGCACTCCTGCTTGTCATGAAATTCTATCTTCTCTGTTATCTCCCACTTGTTCACATCTGTATTTCCCCATTACTCTCTGAACCTTCTTCGTCATTTACCAGGACTGAACTCACCCTAGTGTTTCCATGGACATTGATTGATCCCTTTCATTAACACATATACTGATTGATTTTAAACTGGTATTTTCCTAATGAATGATAACTGAATTAAAAACTGCATGTGATGATATGATGATCAATCTCAAAATGTTATTTTTTCTTTTGACCTTTCAATCTGTAATGTTTCTATCTCCACTCTTGCTCTTAACACTCTCAGAATTATCTTCCCTTTTCACCTCATCTGATGGCTCAAATTATCCATATTTACATTACTTCTACTAATTATTCTCCCATTTCCTTTCTCCCTTGTCTACATTGTTTGATTTGAGTCCCGTGTTTTCCCTATTAGATGTGTGGATCAACTCAAATCTATATTTATCCTTTGCATATAATTGTTGATCCTGAAGTTGCATTATTCTATACTTTTTATTAGTCAATTCAGGTTATATTTCACCAATATCTGATTATTCAGTGCATTTGTTCCTTTCTAATGACACAACATTCTTATTCAAATTTCCAGACTGTTCGTCTGCTCAAAGTCCTCCTGGGATGTGAAAGAAATGGGGCACCTCACTCATCAAGAACTCAAAAATATATTTTAGAAAATGTGAATCACAGTTTGAAGTCAGGGTCACTCCGAGACATCTACCATCTTCCATTGATAGAGTAGGTGGCTATATTGCCATGGTCATTGTAAGCTCATGCAGTACTGAGGCAATGCAATATTTTGGATGAGGCATTGAACTGAGGTTCCATTTCACTTCCCTTGGCATTCTTTCAAAAAGTAAAAAGTTCTCACAGGATCTTAACCGTCTCTCAGGTTACACCACTCAACTAACTAACATGTCTACTGAATTATTGTTTCATTACTTCCTACTTTACAAACACGATAGCATTTTTACAGCACTCATTGGTTATAGAGTGCTTTTGCATACACAGAAACCAGGAGACCAGTTAACGCATGCACCTTTAATTCGCAAACACGAGGAAATCTGCAGATGCTGGAAATTCAAACAACACACACAAAATGCTGGTGGAACACAGCAGGTCAGGCAGCATCGATAAGGAGAAGCACTGTCGACGTCTCGGCCCGAAACGTCGACAGTGCTTCTCCTTATAGGTGCTGCCTGACCTGCTGTGTTCCACCAGCATTTTGTGTGTGTTGCACCTTTATTTCGTCGCTGTTTTGTGACTCCGTTCTGTCAATACAAATATAAAAAGAGAAGTAACCGACAGAGCGAGGCACCAGACAACATACAGCTCGTTGTATACTAAGCAAACAGCAACGCCATTCTGAGACTGAATTAATTTCCTGTTTCTACAGAGGGATATACTAAGGCATGGTGTTATAATGATGAGCAATTCTCCCCATTGATAGTCTGTGGTTTGATGCGAAGTAATTCATACTGTTCTGTAGACGATGTGACAAGTATATTTTCCTCTTGTTAAGCCCCCACTGATGATTAAGAATTCGCTCTCCGAATTGCTTCTGACCTTTTTTTTTAATACTCCTCATCCGGATATAGCTATTTGCCTCGGGGTAAACATGCATTGGTTCGATAGTACCCTAAAATGAACAAATTGCCTTTTATTTGCACATTATCTAATTGTTCTCTCTTATGAGATGTTATGGCTGAAAGTACACAAGAAGACAAACAATAAACCATTCGCTCCTGGAGCGTCTTGGTGGAACTAAGTCCCTCATTTGTCTGGTTTGGAATGCCACATTTTTTAAGCTGTAATTGCTTGATTTCAACTTCACTAATTATTATGTGTCACATTTTGCAATTAAATCAGTGTTTATTTCGCAGCTGAATATTCCCCTCCTAAAAGAAACTATCATAAATACTCATAAATATTATTTTAATAGCAGATAATTATATACCGTGATGCACCAACATTTCTAACTGTTGCTATCCACTCCCGCAGCAACGCACACAAACATCAATTGATGGGGTGATGTTTCGGGTCTTCCGATCATATTAAACATTCTATGTATTAGGTAACAACTTCACAGGTTCGCCCCCGCCCCACCCCGCCTTCAATCTCCTCCATGTAACATCGTGTGCATTGAGCATTCTCTCGGCAGAGAGAAGTCAAGTATTTGATTTGACGCTTGGAATACAAACGGATGCGTTTGATCCGATTTACACTTTCTTCTGCATACGGCAAACTGTTCATCAGATCCCCATGGTTAATTTAGTGCGCAGCTTTTCAAGTCCCATTGCAGTGACTTAGAGCGCTTATTTACAAAGAAGTCACCACACCTCGACGGCATCTCCTGTGGATATAAAATGTTCAAAGCTTCCTGTATTGGCAATATTCCCCTTTCAACCAACATCACTGACCACTAAGCACTATCGTCTTGCTGCACCTAGATCTCTCAGTGTGTAGATGTTTCCGAAATTTCCGCGACTTCACACGTGTGGTGTTCTCGCTCCAGGAACGAAAGTTTGGCCGCCTCACGGAATTTATCCCCCAGACGTACAGTCCCCTCAAACCTGGCTTTAGCACGGAGAATAGCTCCAAAGCTGTGGACAAAACTAATTACCAGATAGCGTTTTACTTTTAAGTCCATACAAAGTTTTCTCTTCTAAAAATCTGATCGATTTATTATCAGTCGTATTCAATGTTCAGAATCGTGTGTGTGTGTGTGTGTGTGTGTGTGTGTGTGTGTGTGTGTGTGTGTGTGTGTGTGTGTGTGGCCTTTTCGATCCAAGTTTCACCTGCGATTGGAGCTGAACTTCTTCCACACCTTTAGTATCAGTCGCGCTGCTGTCGGGGCTACGTGTGGAAAACAAATCTGTTTCTTTACGAGAGGAGTTATAGATGTTTCGGTAACGCAAGCACTTCAACAGATTGTAAGTAAATGAAGGTCTATCTGTGTCCGGCATATCAGCACCAGCAAGATCCTTGGTATGTACGCCAGGGCAGGGAAATGTCAGATGTGTGTCTGCAGAGTGTTTACCGGCCTAATTCGCTCAGTCTTTCATTGACATTTCCGCAGAAGCATATCAATGAGAGACTGAACGGGCTGTTATATCTATCCAAGAGCTCAGTTAATGCATATTGTATCGCATTAATTTATACATAGCATTAAACAGTAATGTTTAAAGTATATTGAACGTGCAAATACTGTACACTGTTAGTTACTGTACTGTTAGTTTTACCTGTAGATGTTAGATAATGATATATTAACACAACACTGTTTTATTAACTTGTATAATTTCAGCGACACGTTTTAAAGTTTGGTGTCAGGAGTTCACATGAAGTATTAAAATATAGTTGCCTGATCTGTATAACAAAGCCGAATTGTCATTTTCACTCTGAAACCTGAGAAGTACCGACAATTACATAAACTCGAAACAAATGCCAGCGTTTATTGAAACGGGAACGACAGCAGAATTGCTCTGTCTTGGGAACCATGAAAACAATATAGCTCTCAGCAAGACAAGTCTGTTGAGAAGATACCACGAAGAAGATTCAGTTTTAAAATGCTTTGCACTGGGAGCCAGTACAAATGTCATATTGATGGTAAGCGCTGACACACTGCGAACAAACAATACTCCATAAAAACTTCCTGCCCCGATCGATTCAGCCGTATTTAAGTGTAATTTTCTCTCCATAAAGAATGCTTTTGAAACAGTAGTGTTTAATAGCACTATTAAAACTAAGAAAAATGGGGAGACAAAGGGCGTTTAGATTGGCGAGGAACCGACCACCCCGAATGAGTCAGAAGGTCCACACACAAAAAGATAACAAGTATTTGCACACAGATCACCCCTAAGCACCCTTTGCAATTTGTCATTTTTGACAAATTACATGTGTAGTACAAACAATACAGCACGATTTGGACCTATTACGCACTCACTCTGTGAGCTTAACATCAAAGAGAAAACAGCTGTATTTTGACAGACGTTCCAGCGATCAGAAGCACGGCTGCATTTTTTCCCCACGAACGTGAGCACAAACTGATGTGTACGTTCATGGCCAGTCTGATAAAACGAAAACCACAGAGTCAAACCTTCAACTTCCAGTGCTACCTTCCGGGAACTAAGCGGCAATGTTGACTTTCTCCGAAATACTGTATATTACACTAACAATAAAAATGATGGAAAATGTTGACAACACTCATCAGGTCTGGCAGCATCTGTGGAAGCAGCCGATGCGAAATTCAGCAGTCAGCTCAGCACATCACGAGACTGGAGAGATTTCTTGCTGTTTCCTTTACCTTCAAGAATTTCAGACATTTCCCAAATCCCATCTCACATTCTAATGTTTTTCCTATACTTGCCCATTCTGCTGTATCTCTGTTTTACAATCACACTGCCCTAACACTCACCTTTCTTGCTCTTCCCACCTCTTCCTGCTTCCCTGTGTCTTAAATCTTGCTTTATCCCTAATGTTTCACTGTTGCTATGAAAGCTGCACATGCTAATTCTGTTTCTCTCTCCATAAGGGCAGTATCACCCCGTGGTACCTAAACTGTGATAGACAGGAGGGGTCTAAGTCTGCTCAATGCAGCTCTGGCACCAGCCTACCCACCATCAACGACGTACTCTACATGCAGAAAGGCGCTGGAAAAAGGCTAGCATTATTAGGAAGGATCCCACCCACGCTGCTTATGAACTGTTTGTCCCACTCCCAACAGGGAAGAGGCTGTGCAGCATCCGTGCAGGACCACCAGAGTAAAAAACAGTAACGTGATCTAGCTATCAGGTGATCAACAACTCCACCCATTAATCCACCTTACCGTAACTTCATCACTTCGTGCCAGTCACCTTATGTAGGGATACCTCTGTACATTTATGTACACATAACCAGCCTATGTATGGAAGCTAATTTTATGTATTTATATTTATTGTGTTTCATTGTATCCTTATGCTGATTTTTATATGCTGGTATCCAGGGTAATGCTTATTTCATTCTCCTTTACACTTCTGCACTGAAGATTGTCAACAATCCTCGGAGCATTTTCACTTTTCCCTTCAATCTTAGAAAAGCTCTGACTTCCCTTTTTTTAAAACACTATTGAACGTATAAATAATAAAGTCATTCAAGAGGATAGATTTAAAGAACGTGTGATTTATATTCACCATGTGGTGGTGAATATAATAACAAGAGATAATTATCTTAATAGTAGACGTGACAGCTTTAAGAATGAAGCTGAAAGCATCCCCCCCCCCCCGCACAAAAAGGATAGCACAAATTGGGAATTTACTCTTTAGAGCATCTACCAGGGGTGATTGATAAGTTCGTGGCCTAAGGTAGAAGGGATCAATTTTAGAAAACCTAGCACATTTATTTTTCCTACATTTGCACACTTAGTCCAGCGGTCGTGGAGCATACAGATCCTTTTTTGTAGAAGTCAGCATCTTGGACCTCCAGAAGTGGACCACAGCATGGGATGATTGATAAGTTCGTGGCCTAAGGTAGACGGAGATGAGTTATTAACTTCAAACTTCCTGCATTTTTATTCAAAGAGCTGAACTGCATGTGCACGTAACGAGAGCTGTATAACTCATCTTCTTCTACCTTGAGGCCAGGAGCTTATCAATCACCAGCTGTGGACCTGAAGGTCCAAGACGCTGTTGTTATGTGCATGTACAGTTCAACTCTTAGAGTGAAAATGCAGAAGGTTTGAAGTTAATAACTCATCTCCTTGTACTTTAGGCCACAAATGTTTCGATCACTCCTGCTGTGGACCACTTTTACAAAAAAGGGATTCGTATGCTTCATGACTGTTGGACTAAGTGTGTACATGTAGGAGGGGACTATGTTGAAAAATAAATGTGCTAGGTTTTCTAAAACTGACTCCTTCTACCTTAGACCCTGAACTTAACAATTACCCCTCGTATTACAATAAGGCCAATTGATATCTTCAGTATTGAGATCTTTGACAGCTTCTTTGGTTTAGGAATGGTGGATGTTTCCATTTAAAAACATCGGAGTATGGTAATTAAGGACAATTATATGGTGAGAAAAGTATTAGAGACTACTTTCTGTGAAAAGTTAATTACGATCATGATTTGGATAATCACCTTTGTACCTTTACTGCAATCTATCTGGTGTTCTTATACTCTATTAATTTTGTATTTATTGTTTTTGCATCATCAGCAAACTTTGAATTATGCTCCTTAAATCTGTCCTGATCTGATATATTTAGTAACCAATAGTTCTAATAGCGAATCCTGGAATACTCCTCTACATACTTCTCTCCAATCTGAAGAACATCTGTGGAACACCACTGTTCTCTTCCTCCTGGTTCATAACTGGTGACATGTTCAATTACCATCATCATCTTGGTATAAGAACTTTTATTTTCTGAGCCATTATATTTTGTGTTAATTTAGAAAATGCCTCTGGAAAATTCATATTAACATCAGCTTCATTGCCTTCATCATTATTCCTTGATACCATACTAAATAACTTTCTAGATTAATATTTACAACTGTCAAAAAGTTCACAGAGAGAGATTTATGATCTTCAACCTGAAGGAAGCAGACATCTCAGTATTGTCCTTGCAGTTAAACATGTTGTAGATCTGCAAATCCTTCTATATTGGTTTCTACACTGGAAAGGCTAGAGAAAGCACAGCCTCCCTGTTCCCTGTTCTCTAATGTGGATGTTCCAAAATATCTCTGCCTTGGTCTATTTTGGATAATTCAGCAAGCATGGAAGTCTGAGCAACCCATTGACCCTGGAAAAGCTGACAAGCTGCATCCACTGTTTGAAGGAAAGGGAGTATCCCGATGACTTACTGGTCAAGTTGAATCTAGCTGAGTAGGACTGAAGGGGCCCAGATTTCCAGGAAATATGCAGTGCTTTGCTTCCGGTTGGCAGCATGTCAGAATCCATGAGGAACTGAATTATAACCCCTAAGCAGAAGAAGGAAGATGGAGGACATCAGGTCATTGCTAGTTAAGTCAAGTATACACTGGAGCAAGTAAACTGTGGAGACCAGACATGCAGTGTCCCCAGCAAGAAGACCTCTGACAACTTGCACTGCTCAGGGATGGTATTGCCTATAGATGGGATAGGAGTGGGGGAGGGGAGGGGGATGGTAGATACAGTCCTTGCAAGCATGGGCCAGGAGAAGATACTCCATAGAATATAACATGTATCTTTGAGTTATGGGGGGAGGTGTGTGTGCACGATGATTCATCCTGCAGGAGTACGTACATCACACTTATGAAAATCTGTATCCAGTAGTGACGATCATCCTGAGTTCAAGACTTTGTTTATTTCTTTTAAGTTAACAGGGACTCTCTTTCTGCTGTGCTCCCCAAGTGTCTCTGTCCCATAATCTTTGTAAGCTCCCTGGGCTTCTCTCTTTGCACAGAAGTACCCTCAAGCTGTAATGACTAGAGCTGCTTTTAATGAAGTTGGTGGTGTACTATATATTGTCAAGTTTACCAAGGATAATTGTCTTGCATTTGTTATGAAGAGTGCCAATTGAACTTCTACAACCATGAAAGACGCAATTTACTATCTCATTCAAAAGTTGGTGCATGCAGGAAATCTTCAGTGCTGCACTTGGTATAAAGTTCAAAATTACTTGAGTGTGTCTACTTTTAACAACCCATTAAGGTAATTGTCATTCAACATGGTACTGTTATTTGTCAGTATAGCAGTACTGACGTGAGACTTGTATGTATCATTGACAGGTCCAGAACCAAGGATACAGTCAACGTAAGTACAGGTGATACTTATGCACAGTGAATGTCATCACTGATGATACTAGGCTGACGACGATGGTGAGGGGAAGATGTCAACTGGAGGAAGGATGGAGGAAAGACAAGTGAAGGATGATTCTCTTGGTAGAATATAGAATCATAGACTGTTTGGTGCATCTTGTCTGTGCCAAATCATAATCTGCCTAGTCCCATTGAACTGCAATCAGACCATAGCTCTCCAGACCCTTCTCTTTCATGCATTCATCCAAATTTCTCTTAAATATAGCAATATATGTAACAATAGAGAAAACAATCTTCTTACAAATATGAAAAAAAATATATATAATGCACAAAGGACATAGTCTGTGTGTTGTATACTCCAAGGTCTAGCCTTGTTTGTATTTCGCAGTGTACACTTTTACCGAAGAATAGTATCCCTTCAAGGCTTCTTTAAAAAAAATCACCTTAAACATATCGTACAGGGATTTCTAAAATTAAAAATAATTTTAATTTGTATTCTGTGACATCATACATTGTTTTGTGACTTGAATGTGTCTAATTGTGACAATAAATCACATTGTGTCCAATAAGTAAAGATATGACTCAGATGTTTATTTGCTTTGTAAAACATAGTCAATCATACATAATAGTCAACTTTAATGACATAACAGCTTCCATAAATACACATGTAAAATGATGGCATAATTATATATCATTGATTGCTGGTTTTATAAGCCTAATTTAAATAGACAATGTCTGTCTTTGAAAAGTTAATGTGCACCTCCTGAGCTTCAGATGTACTGCATTTGGATGCAAATTTTTCAGTATCAGCAATCGAGGTTTTATGTCTAGTTTAAGTGTACATTAGTAATTATGAAAGATTTCTTTGCCTTTCCTGTTTAATGTGGGGAATGTGCTCCATACACATGTCACTGATACATTTCTTTATGTGGCAGAAGACATTAAAATATTGCATAAATTTCTTACAGTTGTATCTCATATAAGTGTGGTGAATGACTGAGTATGGATGCAATGGAATGGAATCAAAATCAATTTTATAGATTTTAAGCAAACAATATAGGGCATACAGATACTTAATGATTTCAGGTTAATTATATGCACCTCCTAGACAACCTATTTGATTAGAGGGAAGATAGGAGACAGCTGATAAATATCATGGAAGTTAATTTAGTTTGGCAGTGTGTGACTGTTGGAATGTTTGAAACATTTGGCTGGATATCTGGAACTGGGCTGTAAGTTCACGTACCCTATTCTGTATACTGTGTGCATTCAAATATAACGTCTTCAGTCCTCTATTCACCCTTCTCTATTTTGTTCAGCCTTTACATTGCAATTCATCCCATTGACTGCAATTTTGCCATATCATACTTCAGTGGTTGGTAAGCTGATGGAGAAGATCTTGTGAGGCAGGATTTATGAAAATTTGGAGAGGCATAATATGATTAGGAATAGTCAACATGATTTTGTCAAAGGCAGGTCGTGCCTTACAAGCCTGATTGAATTTTTTGAGGATGTGACTGAACACATTGATGTAGGTGGAGCCATAGATTAAAAAAAACTGTAGTCAATTTTGCTCACCTCACTAGAGGAAGGATGAGGAAACCATAAAGGGTGCAGAGGAGAATTACAAGGATGTTGCCTGGACTAGGGAGCATGCCTTATGAGCACAGGTTGAGTGAACTCGGCCTCTTCTCCTTGGAGCGACAGAGGATGAGAGGTGACCTGATAGGGGTGTACAAGATTATGAGAGGCATTGTTCGTGTGGATAGTCAGAGGCTTATTCCCAGGGCTGAAATGGATAGCATGAGAGGCCATAGTTTTAAGGTGTTTGGAAGTAGTTTCAGAGGAGATGTCAGGGATAAGTTTTTTTTACGCAGAGTGGTGAGTGCATGGAATGGGCTGCTGGTGGCAGTGGTGGAGGCGGAAACGATAGGGTCTTTTCAGAGACTCCCGGATAGGTACATGGAGCTCAGAAAAATACAGGGCTATGGGTAAGCCTAGATAGTTCTAAGGTAAGGACATGTTCGGCACAGCTTTGTGGGCTGAAGGACTTGTATTGTGCTGTCGGTTTTCTATGTTTCTATCATCAACCTCTCCTTGTTAGCAGTCTCACTACACGCTGCCTCTGTTTGTAAACCAACTACCTCATCCTCAGCACCATCAGTCCAGCTTCTCCTCATCTGAGGATGAAGCCTTACAGATCAGTTGATGGTGCTCACATCAAGGTGAAACGGAAGGAAGGAAGGGTAGCCAGGAAGGGAAAGAACCAAATACTCCCCACCTCCAGGGGACTGGGAGCAAGGCAGCATTCAATGCAGCACAGCTCTGGGAGACAAGGAGCAGTGCAGCACCAAACACAAAACTCCCAAGGGATCAGATGCACCAGCTCAGAAGACAGACATAGATAGAGTAGACCATGAAAGGAGGCTGGTTTCCCCTCAGCAATGTCAACGTCACTCTCTCACTCTGTACTTCAGCCCAGAGCAAGTGCAACAGTTTACTCATATTTTTGGGCAAGCTGACAGAGAGCAACAGACTGTGGGTATCTGACCTTGGACCTAAAATCTTTTCATATAAGCATTTAAAGATTGCATCAATTAACATTGATGAAATGTGCAGAAATGATGAACAAAGATGTTGCCAGGATACCAGAGATGGTGTAATGAGGAGCGAGTAATGGATAGGAGCTCAACCCTTTTCCTTGGAGTGTTAGAAACGAAAAGATGATCTTCTAGAGCTGTAAAAAAAAAACCAGGGGTAGGCGAATGTACCACGTTATTTCTGAGTACTGTATCGGGTGCCGGTGATGTGGTCCCTTATATATCAGTGAGATCGCTTCACCGAGCACCAGTGCTCCATCTGCCAGAAAAAGTGGGATCTCCCAGTAGTCAATTCCACTTCCCATTCCCATTCTAACACATCAGTCCATGGCTTCATCTACTGCTGCGATGAGGCCACACTCAGGTTGAAGAAGCAGCACCTTATATTCCGTCTGTTTAGCCTCCAACCTGATGGCATGAATATTGATTTCTTGAACTTATGGTAATTGCCCACCCTTCCCCACCAGTATTCCCCATTCCGGTTTCTCTCTCTCACCTTACCTGCCAATCACCTCCCTCTGGTGCTGCTCCCCTTTCCCATTCTTCTATTCTCTCCTATCAGATCCCCCCTTCTGCAACCCTTTATCCCTTCCACCAATCAATTTCCCAGCTCTGTACTTCACTCCCTGCCCCTCTCCTGTGTTCACCTGTCACCTATTACCATGTACTTCTTCCTTCCCCCCCCCCTCCGTCTTCCTCTGACTTTTCCACTTTCTTTCCAGTCCTGATGAAGGGTCTCCACCTGAAACATTAACTGCTTACTCATTTCCATTGATGCTGCCTGACCTCCTGAGTTCCTCCAGCATTTTGTGTGCGTTGCTTGGATTTCCAGCGTCTGCAAATTGTCTCGTCTCTACTGAGTTCCTTCAGCATTTTGTGTGTGCTGTTTTGGATTTCCAGCATCTACAGATTGTCTCGTCTCTACTGAGTTCCTGCAGCATTTTGCCTGTGTTTTGGATTTCCAGCATCTGCAGATTGTCTCGTCTCTACTGAGTTCCTGCAGCATTTTGCGTGTGTTTTGGATTTCCAGTGTCTGCAGATTTTCTTGTGTTTCTGATGCCCTTATCCCCCAAGGCCTGAGGGATCAAGGCACAGGTTTATGCTGAGAGGGGAGGGAGTTATCAGGAAGTTGAGGACAACTTTTAATTTGTAAATGATTAAGCTGCCAGAGAAATGAGGCTCAACCTCAGGTTGCATAAAAACTTTTAAAAGAGAGTTAGACAGGTGCGTGAAAAGGAAGGGTTTGAAGTGATATGGGCCAATTGTGCGTGAATGGGACTGTGACGGTATGGGGTTCACTCTCTGCAAAGCCCTAAACTTTAATACAGGTGTCTATGGATACCCTCACTATAGGAAGGCTATCAACCTCCTCTTCAAACGCTATCTAATCTCTGTGGTGAGGGCTAGCTGCCAATATCCGTGATTTGAGCGGTGTTTTTAGAAGAAGAGATACTTTTTAGAGGAAGAGATACTTCCAGCTAACAAGTAGTTTAAACAGAGTCTATTTTATTTTTAATGATATACATTTTAATTTAGGCAAATAGTTCTTCAAGGCTGTTTATTGTCTTCCTTCAGTACACGAGCGTAAAGAAAAACAGAATGATAGTTACTTCAGATTCAGATCCAATGAAGCACAAAAACACAGAAGAAATAACGCAATAAAGAAAACAAAAACAAAAAAATTAATATGTATAAATATAAAAACAATCCTTTTACACACACACTTAAAACTCAGAGGATTTCTAAGTTACACAAGAATTATAAACTACAAAGTATTTCCAAACACAGGTACAATTCTTACGAACTAAAAGAACATCCCAATAACACACACAAAATGCTGGTGGAACACAGCAGGCCAGGCAGCATCTATAGGGAGAAGCATTGTCGACATTTTGGGCCAAGACCCTTCGTCAGGACTAACTGAAAGGAAAGATAGTAAGAGATTTGAAAGTAGGAGGGGGAAGGGGAAAATGCAAAATGATAGGAGAAGATCGGAGGGGGTGGGGTGAAGCTGAGAGCTGGAAAGGTGATCGGCAAAAGGGATACAGAGCTAGAGAAGGGAAAGGATCATGGGACGGGAGGCCTAGGGAGAAAGAAAGGGGGGGAGCACCAGAGGGAGATGGAGAACAGGCAGAGTGATGGGCGGAAAGAGAGAGAATAAAGGAGGGGGAGAAAAACTAAATATATCAGGATGGGGTCAGAAGGGGAGGAGGGGCATTAACGGAAGTTAGAGAAGTCAATGTTCATGCCATCAGGTTGGAGGCTACCCAGCCAATGTGAAATTAAAATGGGATGGGGGGGGGACGAGTGGACAAGGGAGTCGCATAGGGGGGCGATCCCTGCAGAAATTAGAAAGACGGGGGGGAGGGAAAGATGTGCTTGGTAGTGGGATCCCGTTGGAGGTGGCGGAAGTTACGGAGAATTATATGTTTGAACCTGGAAGCTGGTGGGGTAGTAGGTGAGGACAAGGGGAACCCTATCCCAAGTGGGGTAGTGGGCGGATGGGGTGAGGGCAGATGTGCAGGAAATGGGAGAGATGCGTTTGAGAGCAGAGTTGAAGGTGGAAGAAGGGAAGCCCCTTTGTTTAAAAAAGGAAGACATCTCCGTCATCCTGGAATGAAAAGCCTCATCCTGAGAGCAGATGCAGCAGAGATGGAGGAATTGCGAGAAGGGGATGGCATTTTTGCAAGAGACGGGGTGGGAAGAGGAATAGTTCAGGTGGCTGTGCGAGTCTGTAGGCTCTCAATACCAACAAACGGCAGAGTCATTACTTCAGCGCTGTGTGTAGCACATCGCTACAGTACACTTGTTTACAATAAGGGACTGAGTAAAGAATATTGGCTAGAAGTTTAATTTTGTCAAAACAACTCTGACCCTTGTCACGTTGCTGTGCTAGAAAGATGATGTCAGCAACATTCCTCTCGGACCGTGGAACATGAATGTCCATCGCAGGTCTAGCTTTCATGAATATCTTGGTTAGCATGGATCAGTTGGACCAAAGGGCCCGTTTTCATGCTGTATGACTGTGATTCTATGTGCAGTATTAAGGTGCTGTAAGTTCATTTGAAAGCTCGAGATACCTTTGGCAATGTCAAGGCTGAGCACTTGCTTTTGGAGCAAAGTGGCTTACTGCACTGCAACTCAACGTCTCTCTGTAGTGTTGGTGACAACGGTCCCATAGGCTGCTGATGTGGCGGGTTCAGCAGAGTTGCTTCTCACCTGGATACTCCGCTGTAGGGAGGCAATCACCGAAATCAAAGAGATGTTTGGCAACACATATAAAGTACAAAAGAACTTTGCTCCAGCCATTCCACACTCTGGCCATGCAGGACGAATGGCTGTCTGTGCTGCAGCAGCTGTGTCTGCTGCTCGAGACATCCCGGTCTTTCAATCTGACCCATGACTTCAACTGCATCATCGATGCTGCTGGGCAAACTGGTAGGATCAATAAAACTCGAATGCTACCTCCAGATGTTAGGATGCGTGATGTCCTCAACAACCCTGCAGATGGAACTCTGCAGTAGTTCACTTGGCTGAGTCAGGAAGGCTTTGTCCAGTCCCAGAGAGCCTTCTTTTTCACTTCCAAGGCACTGACAGACACAACAGTGGTGTTCTCCTTCAAACTGGCTGTCACATATAGGAAGACCAGAGGGCTGGCAGGATGATATGGAATCTGATGACACCAGAAAGCATCAAGGAACTAAGGAGGGGTTATGCAGGTGGGAGAACCATAAAGTCCCTAAAACAGTAAGAAAAAAGTACAGCACAGGAGCTGAGCCTTAACCCACCATGTATGCAATAACCATGACGTGAAATGAAAGTAGCACCGTCAGCCTGCATAGGGCTGTACCCCTCTATCCCCTACCTCTGCATGTGTCTGCTATACTTACTGCCCATTACACCACTGGTGTTTAGGGCAGCAATGGAGGTCCTCCATCTCTGGTGGTGTTCAGGGTTTCCTTCGCCATGTCAGTAGCTTCCTCTCAGTTTTCACTGCAGTCAGTCACACAAGTTCCCCGTGGAGAATCAGGAATACCATCATGCACAAATGTAGAAGGATTCTTCATTGCTGTTACCGTAACAATTTTTTTTTTACCAGCCAGGGTTGTTAGGCCTCAGCTGAACCATGAAGCTGGAGGACTGGTGGACCACTCTTAGTCTGGCCTCTACCCTTTAACCTGTTTGCATGGGTGATCCTACAAAGAGCCAAAGCAAAGTGCCGTCTCCAGGTTGTTGAGGCGCACAAGCCTCCAAATCACAGCAAGGCCGTGGTCCTCTTGCATGATGTGTCTGTCTAAATGCCTCTAAATTGTTGCGATTGCATCAGCTTCTGGACCTCTCCTGGCAGTCCAGGCACCTACCGTTCTTCATGTAAAAAAATGCCTTTCATATCTCCTTTGAACTTTTTATATCCTCTGTTTGACATATCATCCTGAGAAAGTGACTCAAGCCTTTCACCCTTTTTATGCTTCTCAATTTTATATACTTCTATTGTTGCCTCCAGAGAAAACAATCCTAAGGATCTTGCTATGAATTGTATTCCTAAGTTATTGTGAAATTAAGAGGAGGAAAGAAGGGATTGTGGGGTTGTTATGAACTCCAGTTTCAACACCTGGGATGGTTCCAGGTACTGGAAATCTGTGTGTTATGTACCGCAGTATCAAGTTTTGGAACAGTACGTGATGACCTGGAAATCTGTGACTTTGCTTCTTGTAGTGTCACGCGATGACCTACCCCAACAGCAGCCGCGCAGATTGCTCCAGAGACACACTTTGGGAGAACAACACACACAAAATGCTGGTGGAACACAGCAGGCCAGGCAGCATCTATAGGGAGAAGCACTGTCGACGTTTCCGGCGGAGACCCTTCATCAGGGTAAACTTTGGAAGAGACCCACTTTGGTGGAGAGCCGTTGTGTTAGACAGCAGAGTCGTTCGTGAGAGTGAAGAGGGCAAGCTTCGATCGAACCCAAAAGGGAGTGGGTATTCGATAATTCTGTGCACTTCGGAGGTGACTGACATTTCATAATCCAAATGTGGATTTTTGGCACCCAGTTTGGTGACCCCCTGCAAAGTCTCGGGTGTGTGGTGACCAGTCCTGGAAAAGGGACTTCTCCTGTCAGTTACGTGGTGAAATTCTCACTTTTTGTGGACTTTTTGAAACGGACCGCATCGTGAACTCGCTTCCACTGTAACGGTACGATGAACGCTTTGAGAGATCTGTGTGTGTGTGTGTGTGTGTGTGTGTGTGTGTGTGTGTGTGTGTGTGTGTGTGTGTGTGTGTGTGTGTGTGTGTGTGTGTGTGTGTGTGTGTGTGTGTGTGTGTGTGTGTGTGTGTGTGTGTGTCCGGAAAGGTACGGTGGCCGTTTCGGTGTATCTCTGCCAGTCTCGCTTCTTCACTGTATTTTGAATCTCTGTCTTCAAGATCGTCACTTCGCTACACTTCGAAACTAAAAGTCTCTCCTATCAAACCCCCCCCCCCACCCCCGTGAATCCTTGAAACTTTCTGAACTGACATTTAAGAATTGTTCCTAAGTTTAACCGTTTGGGAGCTATAGACACATAGCGCTGTTAACTTCATTTTAAGTTATTCGCTTGTTTAATTTTCCATGTTTCTGCTTGAGTGTTAATAAATTCTGTTGTTTTCCGATAATATCCGGACTCCGTTCCTCATCTATTATTGCTGGTTCCACGTAACAGGGGCGGATGAAGGGAGAGAGGCTGGGGGTGTACAGTTGCTGAAAAGGAACCTTTTCATATATACATAGATCCTTTCTGGATGTTCCATGGTATTCTGCAATTACAAAGTACATCTGAATTGGTGGTTGTCAATAATATATGAAAAGCAGCGGCCAATTATGTACCTGGAAAGGATCACAACATTGTGTTGATGTTGGCCAAGGAATTAGTATTGGCCATGGGAGAACACCTCAGCATTTCTACAAAATAATCGATTAGATTTCTTCTCTGCAGCTGTAAGATCAGGCAGAATAACAGTTTGATATTTTATCCAGAAGTATCCCTGACAGTGCAGACTCAGTACTGTACCAAAATGTCAGTCTAGATTCAGTGTTCAGGTACCTGGAGTGGAACTTGAATATACAACTTGCTGGCAGAAGTAATGGTTACACCTGACACCCCATTTTGTGCTGTCATGTAGGTGTTTACCAGCAATTTCACTGATGTTACATGTAGGTTTATGCAGATGTGAAGATGTGCATTATTTTTTTTGTAATTCAAATTTTTATTATTATTTATTCTTATTTTACAAAGCAGCACAGCATATCATAGAGCAGAAACAGTACAGCACATTTACACAGCCATCCCATGACAGGAAAACATATAAAACTAAGAAACAGAAAAAAAACTTCTAATTTAAGTTTAAATTAACATACAAACAAAATTGATCCCACATGTCTTGCACTTTTCCCTCACTGTTAATTCTTCCCAACATGTGTCCATATGATGAAATCTTAACCATTTCCTCAGTCCATTCCCTCACAGTGGGACATCTGGGTTTTTTCCAGTTTTGTAATATAATTCTTGCAGCTGTGATGAGACCGACCTTTAAAATAGTAAATTTGTCAGTGTTTACATTAGGTATCATTGTCCTACCACCCTGGAGACAAAGCCATGGGCACAAGGGCAGTGTAGGACCCGACCAATTCCCCAACAAACCAGGAACTTTACACCAAAATGGATGAACCACGGAACACTCCCAAATCATGAGAAAATATGTGCCCACCTCATTTTTACATTTCCAGCATAAATGATTATCAATAATCCCCATTTTGTAGAGTCTAGTTGGTGACCAATAATATCTGTGTACTATCTTATACTGAATACATTTCCGTCTTGCTTCCCTAGTATGTCTACCCAATATGGCAGAAGGATCTTGGAAGCAATATTGAAGATAATGAGTGGTCAAATATTTTATCAAATGTGAGTGCATGTAAATTATCCTTTGAAATTACCAAGTTAGCTAAACATTGGGACAGGGCTGATGTTGATTTAGATTGGGTAGTTATAGAACGGAGCTTGGCTGCACCATATTCTCCCCTTAACATTCTCTCACAACATGTGGAAAACAAGATTAATCTAAATCCTATACTATTTCATTCAAGGAGTGTGTGGAGTACAATTCATTAAGCTTGCATCATGTTTTTTAATGAACTGACACACATACCAGCATTAATAATTGCAGCTGGTGGTGTAGTGGCATCAGCACCCAACTTTAAGCTGAGTGATCCTGGGTTCGAATCCGACCGGCTCCTTGCATGCTCTCCATCTGTGCTGGGTTGAGCTTCGAGCTAGCAACTCAACCTTAAAAAAAACACAAACAAAGTGATAAAGAAACAGAAAGGTTGCCTCCTGATTGTCCACAAGGCAGAGAGATAAACAATATAACAGCATTAGTAAAATGGAGTAACCCACGCAAAATGATGAAGGAATGCAGCAGATCAGGCAGTGTCTATGGAAAGGAATAATCACTTGACATTTAAACTCAATACCCTTCAAGAAAATGAAGGGGAAAGAAAGTAGGGGGAGGGAAAGGAGTACAAGCTAGCAGATGATATGTGAAGCCAGATGAGGGAGTTGGCGGGTGGGTGGAGGAGGTGAAGGTAAAGGGCTGAAGAAGGAGGAATCTGATAGGAGAGGAGGGGTGGACCATGGGAGAAAGGTAAGGAGGAGGGGCACCAGAAGGAAGTGATAGGCAGGTGAGGAGAAACAAATAGTTAAAAGGGGAGGCAGAATGAAGAATGGAAAAGGAGAGAAGGGGGAGGGGCAAGAAATTACTGGGTTAGAAAAATAATTTCTCTGGCCCTGATCATCCCACTTTCACAATGCATGTCCAGTCCTTTACATGTTTGCCCCTATCTGGAAGGACTTAAAGCTCTCTGCTCTTTTCTAGACAATAGACCTAACCAGTTCCCAGGCACCATCACCCTCCTCACACTCAACAATTTCTCTTTTGGCTCCTGCCCTGCCATTTACTTCAAAGCGAGGGTTAGCCACGGGGACCAGCATGGGCCCCAGTAATGCCTGCCTTTTCTTTGGCTGCGTGGCATAATTTATGCTCCAAGCTCTCACTGGTAATGCACCCCAACTCTTACTGTGCTGCATCGACAAATGCATTGATGCTGCTTCCTGCACATATACTGAGCTCATCAATTTCATCAACTTTGCCTGCAACTTCCACCCAACCCTCGAATTCACTTAGTTTATCTCTACACCTCTCTCCCCATTCTCAATCTCTCTTTCTCCATCCATGGAGACAGACTGTCTACCAACTTTTTTATTAACCTCCCAGTTACCTTAACTCTTCCTCTTCCCACCCAATCAATTGTAAAAACAACATTCCCTTTTCTCAGTTCTATAGCTATCTACCACCCTAACCATCACACTGAGCACATCATTCTCCATAACTTCCACCATTTTCAACAAGATTCTGCCATTAAACACATCTTTACCTTCTCCCCACTCTCTCTATAACTCCCTTCTGATGTCCATCCTGGCAATTATTCCTACAAGAGACAGAGGTACTACACCTGCTCCTTCACCACCATTCAGAGCCCCGGGTGAGGAAACCCTTTGCCTGCAAGTTTGGTCAGGGACATCTATGGTATCCAGTGTTTCTAGTGTAGCCTCTTCTACATTGGCGAAACCTGATGTAAATTTGTTTTGTTGAGCCTGCTTTGTTGAGCACATTTTCCCAGCATATCCCAATAGCCACCCATTTTAATTCCACTTCCCATTCCCATTCTGACACGTCAATCCATGATGAGGCCGCTCTCAGATTGGAGGAGTAACATTTCATCTTCCATCTGGATAGCCTCCAACCTGATGCCATTAACACTGATATCTCCAGCTTCCAGTAATTTCTCCTCCTCCCCATATTCTCTTTTTCCATTTCCCATTCTTGCTTCCCTCTTACTCCTTCTCTTCTCCTCACCTGCCTATCACTCCCCTCCCTTTGGTACCCCACCCTTTTTCCTTTCTCTTATGGTCTGCTCTCCTCTACTATCAGATTCCTTCTTCTTCAGCCCTTGACTTTTCCACCTATCACCTCCAAGCTTTTCATTGGGAAGTGATAGGAGGAAAATTATCATTCCGTCTCCCCCACTCACCCGCTTTCATCTATCACCTAACAGTTTGTAATCCTCCCCCTCCCCCGACCTAATTCTGGCTTCTCCCCACCCCCCTCCCTTCATTTCCAGTCTCAATCCAAAACATTGACTGTTTATTCCTCTCCATGGATGCTGCCCAACCTGCTGAATTCCTCCAATATGTTGAGTCTGATATTCTCGATTTTCCATCATTTGCAGGATTTCTGATGTTTATGATTTGTAAAATGGAAACTTCCCTCTGTGTAAGCAATTTACATTAATGATGATCTCCAACGGACATTGGCTTTGGTGGTGTCCTCCTGAACCCAAAGCCTGTTTTGGATAGCACAATCGTCAGTATGCTGTATTCTGTCAAAGGTTTTCCGCAGGTCCAAATTCATAAGATATACATCTAACCATGATGCCAGGTGTGAATCACTTGGCCCAGAGAACTCTTGCCAGGTCCTTGGAGAGAATCTTGTAATCCACATCTAACAACGAGATGGATTTCTGACTCCTGAAATTCTCTCTCTATTAGTGGATGAGGATGATGAATCTGACATGATGGATTGGAAGATCCTTTAGGGAGGACTCTGAGACAAAAACAAGGACTATTGGCTCATTACATCTTGGAGTTCCTGTTCTAACTGTAACTTCATTGACTAGGGCAGGAGCAGATTCCAGGATCTGATATACTTCCCTCTGATTCCATCTTCATTTCTGAATGCCTTTGAAGATGAGGAGCCTCTTGATGTTCTCCTTCATTGCCTCACACCAGTGCATAAAGAAATCAAGGGATGACAAGAGATATTCTAAGTTTAGTCAAAAAGAAAATAAAAGCTGCATATACAGTATAAGGATTAGAAAGGTGAAATCAGGCTATGTTCTTGAAGAATACAAACCAAGCAGGAAAGAACTTGAACAAAAAAATAATAAAAGAGTGAAAAGGGGCAATAAAATGTACCTAGGAAGTAGAATTAATGAGAATCCCAAGGCACTATATATGTATATTAGGAGGAAGAGGGTAACTATGGAAAGGATGGGTCTACTTAAGGACAAAGGAGGGCATTTATGCGTGGAGTCAGTGGAAGTGTGTGAGGTCCTTAATGAGTACTTCAGATCGGTATTCATCAAGAAGGACCTGGATGATAGTGAGATTAGGTTCAAGTTCAAGGTTAATTGTTACTCAAACATACATGAATATAGCCAAATGAAACAGTGTTCCTTTGGGGCCAAGGTGCAAAACACATTATGAACAGCACATTGCACACTGCACATAGAAGATAGCTCACGTAACACATACGGCTATGATTTCAGAAAAACATCCAATTACAAAGAGAAAAAATAATAATGCAACCCAAGTTCCTTGGAGGCATGACCGGTATGGCATGCTAAGTTCTCCTGGTCCAAATTGTTCTCCCAGCTAGTGAACACTGGATGCACAGCATCAAGTGAGCACTGGAGGGCAGCGCCAATCATACACTGGAGGGCAGCGCCAAGCATACACTGGTGGGCAGCACCAAGCATACACTGGAGGGCAGCGCCAAGCATACACTGGAGGGCAGCGCCAAGCATACACTGGAGGGCAGCACCAAGCATACACTGGAGGGCAGCGCCAAGCATACACTGGAGGGCAGCGCTAAGCATACACTGGAGGGCAGCGCCAAGCATACACTGGAGGGCAGCACCAAGCATACACTGGAGAGCAGCACCAAGCATACACTGGAGGGCAGCGCCAAGCATACACTGGAGGGCAGCGCCAAGCATACACTGGAGGGCAGCGCCAAGCATACACTGGAGGGCAGCGCTAAGCATACACTGGAGAGCAGCGCCAAGCATACACTGGAGAGCAGCACCAAGCATACACTGGAGGGCAGCGCCAAGCATACACTGGAGGGCAGCACCAAGCATACACTGGAGGGCAGCACCAAGCATACACTGGAGGGCAGCGCCAAGCATACACTGGAGGGCAGCGCCAAGCATACACTGGAGGGCAGCGCCAAGCATACACTGGAGGGCAGCACCAAGCATACACTGGAGAGCAGCACCAAGCATACACTGGAGGGCAGCGCCAAGCATACACTGGAGGGCAGCGCCAAGCATACACTGGAGGGCAGCGCCAAGCATACACTGGAGGGCAGCGCTAAGCATACACTGGAGAGCAGCGCCAAGCATACACTGGAGAGCAGCACCAAGCATACACTGGAGGGCAGCGCCAAGCATACACTGGAGGGCAGCACCAAGCATACACTGGAGGGCAGCACCAAGCATACACTGGAGGGCAGCACCAAGCATACACTGGTGGGCAGCACCAAGCATACACTGGAGGGCAGCGCTAAGCATACACTGGAGGGCAGCGCCAAGCATACACTGGAGGGCAGCGCCAAGCATACACTGGAGGGCAGCACCAAGCATACACTGGAGGGCAGCGCCAAGCATACACTGGAGGGCAGCGCTAAGCATACACTGGAGGGCAGCGCCAAGCATACACTGGAGGGCAGCACCAAGCATACACTGGAGAGCAGCGCCAAGCATACACTGGAGGGCAGCGCCAAGCATACACTGGAGGGCAGCGCCAAGCATACACTGGAGGGCAGCACCAAGCATACACTGGAGGGCAGCGCTAAGCATACACTGGAGAGCAGCACCAAGCATACACTGGAGAGCAGCACCAAGCATACACTGGAGGGCAGCGCCAAGCATACACTGGAGGGCAGCACCAAGCATACACTGGAGGGCAGCACCAAGCATACACTGGAGGGCAGCGCTAAGCATACACTGGAGGGCAGCGCCAAGCATACACTGGAGGGCAGCACCAAGCATACACTGGAGGGCAGCGCTAAGCATACACTGGAGAGCAGCACCAAGCATACACTGGAGAGCAGCACCAAGCATACACTGGAGGGCAGCGCCAAGCATACACTGGAGGGCAGCACCAAGCATACACTGGAGGGCAGCACCAAGCATACACTGGAGGGCAGCGCTAAGCATACACTGGAGAGCAGCGCCAAGCATACACTGGAGAGCAGCACCAAGCATACACTGGAGGGCAGCACCAAGCATACACTGGAGGGCAGCACCAAGCATACACTGGAGGGTAGCACCAATCATACACTGGAGGGCAGCACCAAGCATACACTGGAGGGCAGCACTGACAGGAGGAGACAGTCCCAAACCCAGAAGCAGATTCCAGTTCACCCACAGCCTCTCCCACACTACCTCGGAATCTCCTCCCCTGGATGCCTGTGTGACGTACCCCTAAATGGGTTAAAAAGAACCAGCAGAAATGGACATACCTGGAGTCTGAATCTTCTGTTATAAACTCTATTTTATTAGTAACTACGTCAATAAAGTAATATAAAACAAGATAACGTAAACAGGTTAGCAAAGTAAATGTATATATCTGTAGGTGAGTAGATAAGGTTTCCAAGCTTCCCCAGCTCAGGTGATTAGGTGACACACTCTTACGGTGGTATGGTAAGTAATCAGTTCAGTTCTGGAATTTGGTTTGAGTAGACATCTACACAGAGCTACATGTAAGGCAGAACTATAATTTACAGCAAGGTCTCATTGGTTGGAAGATTTGCAAATCAGAGTTTAGGAAGCACATCTACAGCAACCTATGCTTGGTTGTTAACTTGACATCTGAGATTGATATTTTGTTTTTCCACAAATACATTAATGAGTTGGGGCACGGGGATATTTGAGGTCACTGTATTATTTGTTTTCTCATTAAAAATAAATAGAAAAACAACTGCTGATGTTGGAAATCTAAACAAAGATCACAGACCAGGAACTGTAAATGGGTCAGGCACAGGAAATATTGGCATTGACAAGTTGGACTGAAGGCCTTTCCTCTGTGTTGTGTAACTCTAGGGCTTCAAGGATTCTGATTGCTGGTCTATATTTAAACAGATGTAAGGACTTGGCTGAAGGACCATCACTCCCAAACCTAGCTCCATTTTTGTGGCACTGGCACCAATACTGGGACATGGAAGAAATGTCTAGTTGGTAAGGATGAAACAAAAATTGGACTCAGTGGATAGAGTATCATGCTTCATTATATGTACAGGACAATACTGCAGCAAAGTCACGTGTGATGTAATTGAGACTGGCCAAGCAACCTTCAAGTGTAGGTGCATCATGGATGTAGAAATAAGCATATTATGTGCCGAGTGAAGTAGGATGTCTAGATTGTACCTCAGTTAAGTTTTCATCTCATTTCAGTCCTACTATGTCTTAGCCCTAGGGCAGAGTTAAAAAAGGAAAAATGGAAGTAAGACTTCAGTAGCAGTAGTACACAGCCTTGTAATACCTCTGAAGCATAAAATGAACAAATGAACAAGACATGTGGCTTTAATCAGATATTTTAACTTTGAGATTGCGGTAAATGTAACAACGTAAGGAAACAGAGTAGGAGTAGGCCATCTGGCCCGTCCCTCCTGCTCCGCAATTCAATAAGATCATGGCTGATCTGACCATGGACTCATCTCCCTTACCTGCCCTTTTCCCTTAAGCCTTAATTCTCCTACTATGCAAAAATCTATCCAACCTTGTCTTAAATTTTTCAATATATTTACTGAGGAAGCCTCCACTGCTTCATTGGAAAAGCTCATTCCTAGAAAGTAGTGAACTATTTCAGTGCGTTCCGGGTGATTTTCTGCAACAAGAAACGGGAGCATCATAATACAGTCAGTAGTGAATAATGAACCAGACTTAGTTAATAGTTTGGTGAGTCATGATAAAATTATGATGTAATTGAATTCAAGGCAGGGTTTAAAATAGAGGAATGGGAACCAGCAACTAAGTTTTGGGTTAGGCTGACATCCACGTGACAACTTGGAGACTACCTGTGCTAAACTTGATGAATCTGTTATAGTTAGATCAATTCTACTAAAAGCAAGGAATAAAATCAATGCTCACACATTCCAGGAACACAGACTCCCAAGTTGACAGTCAAAGAATCTATGAACAGCATTTTTTAAATTGTCACAGAAGACAGTGAGATATGTCTAACAAAAAGAAACAAAAGTGGTCCAGATTTAATTATTTGCTAAAGGACAAGGCTCTATTTGCCAAAGCGAAGTGGTGTTGAGCATAGAGTTCAAGGACAACATGATCCTAAACACCAAAGGAGATCTTCTTAAATATATTGAAAGCTCTCATTGTAAATAACACATCGTGCTGACAAACATGGCAGAATTATTTGAAAACATAATTAACAGAGTTGGTAAGAGAACATGTGTAACTTATTTGAATGTCTGAACAGAGAGAAGAAACTACAAGTAGAAACAAGAAGAAGCAGATATCTTGTTGAATGACATGAGGCACCAGGGACTGTTTCCCTGTGAACATGGGATATAAATCAGTACAGCTCAGGAGCCAGCTCCTCGGCTCACCTGTCGGTATATGGTCAATATCTCCCCACTGTCTATCTGTTCATGTGTCTAGATCCCTCTTAAATGTTGCTGTTCTATCTCCTTCTACCACCTGTCCTAGCAGAGCATTCCAGGCATCAATATCCGAGTTAGATTCCATCAGGCCCTGAGGACCTATTCACCTTAATGTTTTTCAGGACATCCAACTCCTCCTCATTAATATCACCATACCTCACCACAACCTTGTGGTAGTAAGATGGTGGCGCTCTTCATCGAAGTGACCACTCCGCGTCCAATCAAAGGTGTATTTGTTTTTTTTGTATGTCTTTCCTACAACTTCAGGTCACTGTAGGACACTAAGAACATCAAGTACTGCAAGACTATCCCATCAGCAAGTTGCTCGACAACAATGGAGTTGGATTTATTGTGTACTGTTGTTGTGCTGTCATCTGGGCTTGTACCATATTGTTGGAAGTTGCGCAGTTCAAATAATAGTGCAAGAGATAGTCCTGGATGTTCTTATCGTGATCACAGGACCCTGTTAGACATTGGTAATGTAGAATATTGCAAGTCCAGTTCACTGGTTCATTGGTGAGACCAATGCCTGGTTCAGTGATTTATTGGTAAGACTGACAGCAGGGGAGCTACATTGCTGCATTTGTGGTGAGGACTGGGCCCAGGCCACAAGGTTGCCTATTTCAGGTGTGACAAAATCTGAAGGACTATTCTAAAGTGGACGGTTACTTTAAGAGATGGAGAGTGAGGGAGTGAACAGCTTGTGTGCTAATTCAGCAGGGAGGGAGAGAGAAAGTCTGTGAGTTGCCTTGGAAACTGAAAGGCAGAGCTATATGATGGACAGTTTGCGATCAGCACTTGGAGATATATGCAAGGTCAGTCAACTTTTTAATCAGACACACAAGACACAGGAGACCCACGACGCCAGAGGCAAGGAGGACACTGATGAGCTTTGTGTGCCCATGACAAGGGTGGGGTTTTGCTCACAGTGTGGAAAAAGGAGTGACCAGTGGAACGCTATCAGTGTGTTTAACCCTGGCCTGGGTTGACAGCGTTACCATGGAAATGGTCCCCTTTCTGTGGTCACAAGTGGTGACTTTAAATAAGTCTCGGAAGCAAAGAGGACAACGTGGCGAATTGGCATTAGCATCGGCATTGGAAGACAAACTAATTCCCTATCTCTCTCTCTCTCTCTCTCCAATATCTGATAACAGTAGGAACAGGTTCTTTCCACTTATCCTATAGCTGTTCTTAACATTGTGGAGCAGTGCATGATGTGGGCATAGATGATACCACAGTGTGTTCAAATGGCTGCCTTCTGCTTACTTTATTTAATGGTAGGTACCAAGATGGAGAAAGGCAAAGATTGATGCTTTGTAGCTAGATGATGGAGAAGAATTCTTATCCTAAATTCAGGTCCTAGTTCTTGCTAAAAGAGGTTGATAAATTTTCCATGCACACTTTCAATATACTTCCTCTTTAATGGCCACGTGACCATAAGACATTGTAGCAGGATTAGGATGTTCCATCATGGCTGATATATTATCCTCTCAACTCCATTTTTAAAAAATTTCCCCCATAACTTCTGAAGTCCTTTCCAAACAAGAAGCTATCAATCTCTACTTTAAATATATTCAATGGATTGGTCTGCACAACCATCAGTGGCAATGCATTCTACTGATTCTTCACCCTCTGGCTGAAGAAATACCGCCTTGTCTCTGTTACAAAGGGACTTCCTTGTATTCTAAGGTTTTGCACTCTGGTCCGCGACTCCCCCATATAGGAAACAATCTCTTCATGTCCACTATCTAAGTCTTTCAATATTGAATAGATTTCAATGAGATGCCTCCTCATTTTTCTAAACTCATGTATTAACTCATTTCTGTCATAATTCTTGTGAATCTCTTCTGGACCCTTAGCAATGCCAACACATCTTTCTTCAGATAAGGAACCCAAGACTGCTCACAATATGGTCTTCAATGTCTAATAAAGCCTCAGCATTCCATCCTTGCTTTTATATTCTAGTCTTCTCAAAATGAATGCTAATATTGTATTTGCCTTCCTTACTAATAACTCAACCTGCAAGTTAACCTTTAGGGAATCCTGCATGAGAACTCCCAAATGCCTTTGCATATCTGATTCTTGAATGCCCACCCCATTCAGGAAATAGTCTATGGCTTAATTCTTCCTACGAAGGGGCATTACCACACACTTCTTTGCACTGTATTCCATCTGCTACTTCTTTGTCCATTATCCAAATCCGTTTAAGTTCTTTTGCAGACTTCCTACTTCCTCAACACTACCTTGCCCTCCAGCTATCTTTGTATTGTCTGCAAACTTGGTCACAAAGTCATCAATCCCATTATTCAAATCATCGACGTGTACAGTACATTAATAGAAGCAGTCCCACCACTGACCCCTGCTGAACATCATTAGGTACCATAGGCTCTTAACTTGTTTAGCAGCCTCATGTGCAGCATCTCGTCAAAGGCCTCTGAAATCCCAAGAAAACAACATTCAGTGACTCTCCTTTGTCTATCATGCCTGTCGTTTCCTCTAAGAATTAACTTAAGGAAACCATGCTGTCTTCAACCTATTTAATCACGTGCCTCCAAGTACCTGGAAACCTCTTTCATAATAATGGACTCCAACATCTTATCAGCCACTGAGTCATGCTAACTTGCCTATAATTTCCTGCCTTTTCCTTCCTTCTCCTTTTAAAGAATGGAGGGAGATTTGTCATTTTCCGGTCTTCCAGAGCCATTCCAGAATCTCGTGATTCTTGAAAGATCATTACTAATGCCTCCACAATCCATTCAACTTTGGCTTTTTGAATGCTGGGGTGTAAGTCTATCTGGTCCAGGTGACTTATCTACCTTCAGATGTTTCAGCTTCCCAAACACCATCCCCTCAGTGATAACAACTACTTTCACTTCTAGTATTTCTGGCATACTGCTGGTTTCTTCCATAATGAAGACTGATGTAAAATACTTAGGGAATTGATCCACCATTTCTTTGCCCTACATTACTCCCTCCCCAGTGTCATCTTCCAGTTTTCCATTATCCACTCACCTCTTTTTTACTCTTTAGATATGTGAAAAAACTATTAATATCAGTAATTGCCTACTAACATCTTTGTTTATACAATCATTTTAACAAAGTATCTTCTACTGATTTTTGGAATCTGAATAAGGCCAGCATTAACTGTTAAGAGGTGACAGCCAATCAAATCTTGACTACTGAAGTCTTCTTGAGAACATGCCTCTACAATGAAGTCCTGTTCCTTAATTGAGCTCCTATCAACTGGGGATTTGTAGCAGAAACTTCTACCTCAACGTGGACTACAATGACCGAATCATCTCTATCTATTTCAAACGCCCATCTAAGTCAGTATGAGATGCTCCTTATCTTAGCAACATGCCATTTGGAGCTCTCATAACTTTTCCCTAATTATTGAATATTCCACAACTACATATAATTCTTGGCCTGAAATGTTGACGATTTACTCTTTTTCGTAGATGCTATATGGCCTGCTGAGTTCCTCCAGAATTTTGTGTGTATTACTATATAATCTTTTCCCATTTTCTTCTTCCCTATAGTCATTCAACTGCATTTATGACCCATGGTCAAGATTCTCACTGACGTCTTCATCAATATATTGGATCATTCTAAAAAGGAACTCATTTTCTCAGCCCAAAGCATTGACTGTTTATTCCCCTCCATAGATTCTCTAGCATTTTGCATGCATTAACATAGGAACATATGACCATAAGAAATTGGAGGATGCTCTGCCATTCAATAAGATCATGGCTGACCTGACCATGGACTCATCTCTACCTACCTGCCTTATCACCATAATCCTTAATTCCCCTATTGTGCACAAATCTATCCACCCTTGTCTTAAGTATATTTACTGAGGTAGCCCTCATTATCCTATGTCCTAGCTTAGTCGGGTCTCCCTAAGCCAAGAAACTATTGGCATCCAGGCATCTCTAATGCAGGGTCTTGGATGAAAGAATCTGGATACCCTTTCCCATAGTCTTGTATTAAAGTGTTTCCAAATCTCTTTGCTTCTTATTAAGTCTAAGCCTCAACCGTCGAACACTGTGGAACTCTTTCAGTCAATCATTCATTCAGTAATGCAAGCCTCAAAAGTTGTGAGCGTGCTTCTTGATTGTGTTCTCCATTTTTTTTGGTATCTATACCACAGGCCATTTTCCATTATTTACAAATCCTAACAAAACATTTAAATTCATCTTATATTTGTGGCTCCATCAATTCCACTGAATAGAGGAACAATACCAATGTGGAATAAAAGGACAACTCACTCATGACTGGTGAAGTCAAGTTGGCAGCTAAATAACCCAGAGCTAGCATTTCAAAAATAGTCCTGCAAAGAGTGCTTTTTAAAGTCATTCATCTGGTTTATTGCTCGGTTTCATTGACAGTGGTTAGGGACAGGAAGAGAGCAGTAAGTCTTACTTACAAATGTACAATTTTCTAAATCAGAATGAGCCAAATGCATTTGTTGATGGAGAGTAAATAGAGTTGTTGGAGATGTGTTCCGAGTGAATCCTGGAAACAAAATCACAGGTTTGCAGCAATTATTTTGCACTGCCATGTATTTCCACAAAATTATTCTGCTTTTATGAGAACAGTCATCTCTTTTATTCTGTTATGCTACAGTTGCCAACAACCAATGTAAACACATGCCTCAGGCAACCAAGCTATTTAAGGTATTTTAAACAAATTACATGTCTTAAATCTAAGAGGGATTTTTCCAATAGCTGCTTACTGCTTATTCCTTCTGAATTTAATATATTATTTCTCAGCTTGTTAATGGAGAAGCAGAAAATTTTCCTGGCTACCAGCATTACATATCAAGTAAAGAATAACACTGGCTTGATTTCTAGGGGGAGTAAAGAGAGAAAAACAGTGACCCCCGGAAGTTAACTTCACAATACAAGCAACATGGAAGAAACAAAAATGAAATAAATCATTTTACTTTCACTAAGAACACACGAGTTTTTATTTACATTCTCTATATCTTCTTGAAGACACTGACTTTTTCCTCAGATACATATATTTCTTCACTGGATCTAATGACTGTTAGACTGTGTGCTGGAGAGGAATCACAATTAAGTCAAAGCTTGCTTCCATTCAGTGTCCACTTGTGAACATACCAAAGTGTCATTCAGGTCACTGGTTGAGGAATATGCTGGTTACTTTTTACATTATATTAGGGATTTAGGCATGATTTGGCGTCGAGCTGTGGCAGGGATAGATATCCATTCTTGTTGTAGCCTCAGACCTCATCAAACCATGTCTGGTGCTATTACAGTCACTTGCTTGCAGATCATAGACATTCATTTCCCTTCCCCTCCTTTTATCCTGATTCCCTGTTCCTTTGATTTTGATGGCATCACTAATGGTTTGAGGTAATTGCCCCTTATATTTTAGCTTTAGATTTATTTATCACTCTACAGTGAAATGCAGTTGTTTGCGTTAACAGCCAATACAATCTCAGGATGTGCTCAGGACAACCCACAAGCGTTGCCACACATTCCGCCTCCAACGTAGCATACCACAATGTTCAGCAGAACAACACACAGCCAACATATTCCAAGCAAACACTGCAAAACAAACCATCCCCACCTCCCAACCACACACACACACAGACCTCCTGTATCTGCTTCCTGATGACAGGAGCGAGAGGGAGCATGTCCTTGGTGAAGGAACAGGAGGCATTCTGCCACAATGGGCAGCAGCACTCTCAGATAACTGCTCAAAAGATTGTGGGGTCAAGAGCAGATGTTTTGTGTTTTAGACTTTAAAAATTGTGAGTTTCAAATGAAAAGGTAACTAAAAGAGTATACAAATACGAGGGATGATTGATAAGTTTGTGGCCTAAGGTAGAAAGAGATGAGTTATACAGCTCTAGTCACATGCACATGCAGTTCAACTCTTTGAGTGACTATGCAGAAAGTTTGAAGTTAATAACTCATCTCCTTCTATCTTAGGCCATGAACTTATCAATGACCCTGATGAAACATGATGTCAAATTAAACTAATCACATCACCCTGCATGTGATTCATGTTCTTCCATTCCAGGTATTTTTGTGGACCAATCTAAAAGCTTCTTAAATGCCACTGACGTATCTGCTCACACCATGATCTGTGGCAGTGCATTCTCACCAGCTACCACTCTGTGTAAAAGTACTTGACTCTAAACTTCCTTTAATTTCGTCTTCGCACCTTAAACCTACACCCTCTGGTATTTGACATTTCTACTTTGATAAAAAAAAGTTTCTGTTTATTTATACTCTTATAATTTTATCAACTATCAGATCGCTCCTCAGCCTCCGAATCTCCAGAGAAGGTCACAAACCTGATTTTGATTCTGACAGTTATGCCCATCCTTTCCTGATAGCTCAAACCCTCTAATCCAGGCAGCTTCCTTTTGCAGCTCATTTTTCTAAAGTTGAATGAAACAATTTTCAATCTAACTTACTAGGTGGGATATTGATGGACACGCTGGTGGTGGACCTGAGGAGGGCTAAGGCACCGGTGACCCCTGTTTCCATCCCAAGGGGTCAATGTGGACATAGTGGAGGATTACAAATACCTGGGGATACGAATGGACAATAAACTGGACTGGTCAAAGAACACTGCGACTGTCTACAAGAAGGGTCAGAGACGTCTCTACTTCCTGAGGAGACTGAGGTCCGTTAACATCTGCCGGATGATGCTGAGGATGTTCTGTGAGGCTGTGGTGGCCAGTGCTATCATCTTTGCTGTTGTTGGCTGGGGCAGCAGGCTGAGGGTAGCAGACACCAATAGAATCAACAAGCTCATTCATAAGGCCAGTGATGTAGTGGGTGTGGAACTGGACTCTCTGACGGTGGTGTCTGAAAAGAGGATGCTGTCCAAGTTACATGCCATCTTGGACAATGACTCCCATCCACTCCATAATGTACTGGTTAGGCACAGGAGTACATTCAGCCAGAGACTCATTCCACCGAGATGTAACACTGAGCGTCATAGGAAGTCATTCCTGCCTGTGGCCATCAAACTTTACAACTCCTCCCTCGGAGTGTCAGACACCCTGAGCCAATAGGCTTGTCCTGGACTAATTTCCACTTGGCATGATTAACTTATTATTGTTTAATTATTTATGGCTTTAAATGACTATATTTCTACACTATTCTTGGTTGGTGCCGCTGTAACGAAACCCAATTTCCCTCAGGATCAATAAAGTATGTCTGTCTGTCTGTTGACTGTCTATTTTATACATATACCCTAATTAGCGTTCTAATAAATTTGTCGTTAAAATATTTGCATAGAATTTGGTCCTGAAAGCACTGTTAAATTTCCCAAATCATTACTTCATATAAAACTTTGTCTTATTGGCTCACAGTAAAATAGTAATCCTGATGTTATCACCTAGGTGACTCAAGCACATCTGTAATGTAAAACTGTTAGATTAGTCTTTAATTCAAATGCAAAGGAAAGAAAGAGCGAAGGGTTGTAAATTTTGCTGAGAGAAGTAGGATGACCTCTGGCTCTCTATTATTGATGCTTTAGGAATTCAATTGTTTCATTGTTACCAGGATCACACCCTAATTTTCCTTGGGGAGGTGTAGCAATATTTCTTAAGGGCTACATTCTCTAAACATTGATTCATGAAGATTGGAGGAGTTTGAAGCAGGATGAAATGTCAAATGGAACACACAAAAATATTCAAAATGGAGCAAAAAGTAAAAGTTGATGCTGGTAGCACAGTACAAAGATAAGAAAGAAATATTTTTACTGCAAGTTCAGAGTCTTTTTCTTGCGTATTTCCGTGTGAGCAACACCAATGTAAATCAATACATTCTGAGCTTGCTCAGTTAATGGCATTGGTCTTATTATTGAAATTTAAGGGCCTTGAAATGGTTAGCCTGTTATTCAATTAATCAGTCATTACAGCACTGTGTGCTGCATCTGCTGTTTCCGATGTGGTTTGCCTACAGGGATAGTGGAAGTGCTTCTGATAATTACAGTCCTACGAGTGATAAATATCAGAATGAAACCCTGACATTTTCACTTTCAAATGCTTACTGCCTCTACAGACAAACAATTTTATTTATCTGTGTTTTTGAAAAGGGATGGCAGAAGCTATCTGATTATCTGCCTATAAGTTGTGTGTGAGAGATCTGCTTCACTTAATGAGATTTGTTTAAATGTCTCCCTTTATCTCTGTCCCTCTTTCTGTTTTCAACCGTCCCCTTCTCGCTCTGCTTAAGGTGCTGGTTTCTGGAGAAACACTGGTATCTGAGCCACTCTCACAGCCCCTAACCTACACATTGTGTACCATTACGTACATGGACATGCAGTCCGAGCAGATAGGTGAGGTTCAAGTTTGGGCAGCTCTCTACTCCCTACTAATTCTATGCTATTTAGTAACACTGGAAATTCTAGGTAACATTAGGAAGACAAAGGAGGTGGTGATGGACTGGTGAAAGACTAAGCCTGCACTATCCCTGTGCCTATTGATGGTGAGAATGTGGATGTGGTGAGAACCTACAAGTACCTGGGGGTGCACCTGGATGACAGACTTGAGTGAAGCACTAGCACAGAGACCATGTACAAGAAATGCCAGAGTCACCTCTGCTTCCTGAGGAGACTGAGGTCCTTTGGAGTATACAGGTCTATCCTTCACATGTTCTACTAATTTGTTGTCACCAGTACAATCTTCTATGGGGTGGTGTGCTGAGGCAAAGGCATCAACATGGGAGATGCCAACAGGCTTATTAAACCGATTAGAAAGGCTGGCTCTGTTATAGGAGTCAAACTGGAGATACTGGAAGCTGTGGTAGAACAAAGGACCTCTGGAAAATCCTGGGAATTCTGGACATTATTTCTCACTCTCTGCATGCCACCTTGGCTGAACAGAGGAGCACTTTTAGTAATAGACTAAGACAACTGTGCTGCTCCAAAGTGCACTATATGAGGTCATTCTTACCCGCAGCCATTAGGCTCTATAATGAGTCAACCTATAGCCGGGGAAGTGACGACCCCTCCTGTTAGACTGTTTGAGGTAACTTATTTTTTATTCTTTCTACTTCTATTCTAATATTTATATCTGTACATGTGTAATACTATTGTGATACTGTAATTATCAATCTATCTATCTATACTATCAGAATAAACTGATTCATTCAGCAACACTACCAGAAACCTAGTTATACACGACTTATAAGGAAAGGTTGTGTGAGCTAGGGCTTTGCTCTTTGGAGTGACAGAGGATGAAAGGAAATGTGATAGAAGTGTATAAGATTATGGCAGGGATAGATAGAGTGAACAATCAGCACCATTTTTCCAAGGTGTCAATGGCCATTACTAGAGGACATGCTTTTAGGTGAGGGGAGGAAAGATTATGGGAAATGTCAGAGGTAGGTTTTTTTTTCCACAGAGAGTGGTGGGTGCCTGGAATGTACTGCCAGAGCTGATAGTTGTTAGGGGACATGTAGTAAGATATCAACTTAAGCAACTATCTTCAGGTATGAATGTGAAGTGCGGCTTAAATTTTATAAGCTGCTCTGGATAATGGGTTCTGAAGAGCAGTGAACCACAGTTAACTGGAAGACCAGACAACGCTGATTTAACATTCATTGAGTGTCTGTAGTGTGGGTATGAAGAGGGGGTGTGAAAGTTACATATATGTAATTCAAAGGAAGCATTGTAAATATAGAATTGTCCTTTGATCTTTAGCATATAAAATGTCACATAATGTTCAGTCGAGCAGTCTCTTTACCTGAAAGGGTCGCAACATGATACCTGCTATGTCTCATTTTCTTGAATAAAAGACTACTTCAAATCTACCAGCTGCATGTCTCTGGTGACTTAGTTCATATGCCAACATTTGGGGGCTCATGCAGGATACCATCTGGTGACCCATCATGTGGCCAGTCACCTCAGCAGTCAAAGCAGGTGAATATTTTTAAAATTAGCACTCCCATTTGGACCTGTTTGGCTTGGTGGCTATGGGATCGCGAGTATCATGAAAATGGTGGAAAGCTGAAGTGGTAGACATAAAAGTAGGGTGAGTTGTGTGTACATGCTTGTGTGTTTATGTAAGTGACTAAAGTTTGTGTGTTAATTCAGTGAAATGGGGCCACCAGATGCAAAGGGTGGTTATCAAAGGTTTGGGATGCCAGTGGTGGCATGTACGCTCATTCTGGGAACTGTATTTAGACAGATTCATTTGTGAGTGTGTGTGTACCTTGGGATACTGAAGGCATCATGAGTTCATATGCTTCCTAAGTAACAGATTGCAGAGTACTGTACATACTCTATGGATTTAAGGCCAATACAGTAAGGACATTGACCCTTTTAGGTAGGCGTACAAATGTAAGAAAAATGGAGGGTTATGGGGTGTGTGTGTGGGGGGGGGGGGGAGGGTTAGATGTATCGTGGAGTAAGTTGTTCTTAGAGGTTGAGTGTGGAACAGGCCTTCTAGCCTAACAAGCATCACCACCCAACCAACCCCCTATTTAATGCTGCCTAATCACAGGACAATTTACAATAACCAATTAACGGACTAACTTTGGAATGTGTGTGGGAACCAGAGCACCTAGAGGAAACCCATGCCATTCACAGGGAGAAAGTACAAACTCCTGATGTACTATAAATCAAACCAGCCTGTACTCCACTGTACTGTTTTATGCTCCATTTTAATGTATAGGATTTATATATATGTAGATATTGTATCCAATGCAATATATAATTGCCTGTTGTCATCTGATTTGTAATTTAAACCCTGATTGAGGATCAAGGATGTTATACTTTACTGCAAATGCAAAAACAGATTTTAGGAATTAAATTTAGAAAATCATTTGGAATCTGAAGTTTAGAATTGAACTCAGGTTGAAACTCAGGAAGGTCTAAAGACGTGTAGATCTTGGTCAGCACAAAAATCAATGCTGAGGATGGCAGATTAGGCTAGAATCACTCCCCATGACACATGCTCACACATACATTTTGTGGGTATGGGGGCCAAACATGCTACCTCTCTGTGGTAGCGAGGAATAGCAGAGCAGTCTACAGGTCTCAGCTGGTGTACTGATGAGGGCTTAGAAATCATCATTGTTATCGGCTATGTAAATTAAAATGACCTCAATAAAAAGGGTCAGGAAATGGAGAGGAGGCTTGACCCAAACACAAAGCAGCAGAGACGATTTTGCGGTCAGTCACCACTTGAATAATAACTGTAAAATAACTAGCCACGAGGGGCCACAGTACAAGAGAGAATGGACACGTAACAAGTAAAAATATACAACTCTGAAATTCTTCTTCTCCAGGTAGTCACAAAACCAAGAAAGAAAAGAATGACAGCACAACCATCAACTTCCTGCAGAAAAAAAACTAAAATGGAAGAAGCACAGCAAGTTCCAAATCTCACTTCCCCGCACACAAAAAACAAGAAAGATTGTGTGAAAAACAAAGAATATGAAAAAACTGTAAGACTGAAAAAAAGTCTGTAGTCCAAGTCCTTATCCAAAACACAGAAAATCTGGGTAACATTCTCTGGGCACAATGGCAGCCTCTCCCCTCTCTGGTAACAGAGCGGTCCCCAATCGATCAAAAGGCAGTCTCCTTCCTTCGGCAGCAGAGTGAGGAAGTCAGGCAGCCAGCACTCACCTTCTACATTTGTCTTGACGCCTCAATCTTCTTTGTCACTTTAATCAGCAAACAATGGCAGCTTTAATTGGGAAATGGATTTGAACATCGTCTAGTTCCCCATCCTGTAGTCTACTTGCTATGAGGTTTGCGCATGTTGTCTCTGCCTCCTGGAGTCATCTAGGGGACTGTAGAGCACAGAAACACCCAAACAATCTCAGGTTCCAACAGTTCCATAACCACATTCAGGACAACAAAAAACAAATGTAAAAGACATAAAAGGAGTGAAATATATGGTTTCATGATCTATCCAGAAGATGTTGACAGAGGGAGCGTTGTATGCAGCTGCCATCTTGACCAACATAAATGAAAGAATTATCAAAGAATGTATAAATGATATAACCTTGAGATTTGTTTCCTCACAGGAAGTAACAAGGCAAGAAACCTGAAAGAAACCAATTAAAGAAAAGAATGAATAAAAATACAAGAAGGATCAAGACCCCATGAACAAGACAAAAAACAACACGTATTTCGCAATCAATTGAAGTGAACAACAACATTCCACACCAAAACTGAGTCCTCAGATCTGAAACCTGGGGCTGTCCAGAGTAGGTCCAAAACCTTGCTTATCAGTTCAATATATTAGAGGGCACAGAGCACAGCGGGGGGAGGGGCAGCCTTTCTAGCCTCAGCACCATGGAGAAAGGAGTGAAGCTCTTGGAGAACAAGAGAATCACCTCTCACCTCAGATTCCACCACCCTGTCTTTTCAGTCTATTTGGACCGGCATTTAAATTGAACAAACAGAATAGCAAAAGACACCGGCATTCTGGAGAGAGGAGTGAACATTGCGGAGAGTGAAGTCGGCTCTCGTTTCCATTCTAGGCCGGCATTTAAATTGTCTAAACAGTGAATCGTACCTCGCACTAGGATGGGGCTGCAGCGAAAGGGTTTGGGCCTAGAACATGCTGCCCAGCGACTTGTTCCGGGCCCAGATTTCACCGTCCAACCCAAAGGCGCTCTCAAGCTCATCACATCAGCTTGGCTTCCAGAGTAATCCGACCTCACACCCATCCAGTTGTATTGGCAGCGGAACTCCATCTGCAAAGATTCTGCAACACACCATCTTGGGTCATCCCTGAACTCACCTCGCCATCGCTTGCCCCTTCACTGTTTGTAGCGATAACTTAACACACTTTAGCTCAGAAAAGGTATTTTTATTAATTTGTTTAGTGAAATTTCTTAACTTTTCAACTACCAGAGAGTTGTTGCACCCATTTGGTAGCATCATCTTAACCGTCAGGGGAAACAGGCAAGCCACATCCAATAAATCCTAAATCAGGTGTAAAATGAGGGCTTTCAAAGTATCCATGAAGTTCTCCTGTTCTGCTGACGCCCAGTTTACTTCATCCAGACAGGGGTTCCCTCCTTTGATTAAAGTCCGTATTGGGTCCATCAGGTCTGAAGTTGTGATAGTAATTCAACAGTCCTCATTATCTTCACATTGACTGGATGAGGCATGGAGCTTATAGCTGTCCTTCTGCCACCAGACATGTCTTTTCTATGCCTTGTGATCTCTGTCTCTGAGGTTGATGTTAGGCTGTCTTTAAAGAGGTTGAACCCTCACAAGGTGGAAGGCCCCGACAGAGTGCTGGTAAGGCTCTGAAAACCAGGCCAACCAACTGGTGGGAGTATTCAAGGACATTTTCAACCTCTCACTGCTATGGTCGGAAGTTCCCACTTGTTTCAAAAGGCAACAATTATACCAGTGCCTAAGAAGAGTAGTGAGAGCTGCCTTGGTGACTATGGCCCTGTAGCACTCACATCTACGGTGATGAAATGCTTTGAAAGGTTGATCATGGCCAGATTGATCCTGCCTCCGCAGGGAACTGGACCCACTGCAATTTGCCTTTCACCTCAATAGATCAATGGCAGATGCAATCTCAATGGCTCTTCACACAACCTTAAACCACCTGGACAATACAAACACCTATAACAGGATGCTGTTCGTTGACTATAATTCAGTGTTCAACACCATCAATCCCACAGTCCTGATTGATCAGTTACAGAACCTGGACCTCCATACTCCCCACTGTAATTGGATTCTCGACTTCCTAACCGGAAGACCACAGTCTGTGTGGATTGGAGAAAATATCTCCTCTTTGATGATGATCAACACTGGTGCACTTCAGGGGTGTGTGCTTACCCCACTGCTTTACTCTCTCTAAAATCATGACTGTGTGGCTAAGTATAGCTCAAATACCATCTATAAATTTGCTGATGATACAGACATTGTTGGTAGAATTTCAGATGGAGATGAGAAGGTGTACAGGAGTGAGATATGTCAACTAATGGAGTGGTGTCGCAGCAACACTTTGCACTTAATGTCAATAAGACCAAAGAGCTGATTGTGGACTTCAGGAAGGGTAAGACGAAGGAACACATACCAATCCTCATAGAGGGATCGGAACTGGAGAGAGTGAGCAGTTTCAAATTCCTGGGTGTGGAGATCTCTGAGGATCTAACCTGGTCCCAACATATTGATGCAGCTATAAAGAAGGCAAGATAGTGGCTATAAATATTTAGGAGTTTGAGAAAGTTTGGTTTGTCAACTAAGAAAACTTCTATATATGTACCATGGAGTGCTCTCAAGCAGGCTGCATCTCTGTCTGCTATGGGGGTGCCACTGCACAGGACTGAAAGAAGATACAGAAAGTTGTAAAAATAGTCAGCTCCATCTTGGGCACTAGTCTCCATAGTATCCAAGACATCTTCAAGGTGCGATGCCTCAGAAAGGTGACGTCCATTATTAAGGACCCTCATCATGCAGGGCATGCTCTCTTCTCATTGTTACCATCAGGAAGGAGGTACTGAAGCCTGAAGGCACACACTTGGTGATTCAGGAAAAGATTCTTTGATTCTGCCATTTGATTCTTAAATGGCCATTGAACCCATAAAAACTACCTCATATTTTCAAATATAATTTCTGTTGTTGCACTACTTTTAGTCTATTCAATATACGTATAAATATACTTACTGAAATTGATATAGTTACTTATTTTGTCTTCTGTATTATGTTTTGTATTGAACTACTGCTGCTAAGTTAACAAATTTTATGCCAGTGATAATAAACCTGATTCTGATTAACCAACATGTGTATGTCTTTGGGTGCATCAGGTGGACTTTGATCATTTCCTTAACTTACACCAAAAGACTGTACAGTATTGCTACATGAAACTCAAAGTGATGGCCTTTCAGCTGGAGAGCTCTGCTTTTCCCCTGGGGTGAAGGGTTTGTGGATGGTGATGCTGAGTGTGAGAGGCTGGCTGGGATCACTGGGGTTCTGAGCTTGTCATTGCCTGGTCTCTGTAGCTGCCATTCCGACGGGCAGTACTGGTATAACCTCTCCTGTGAGTGGCTACTTCCCCACTTGTCAAATCCCTGGTCCAGCACTTCCCAATTTACCTCATCCTGTTCCTCAGCAGTTATTCCCCTGGCTGCTGCCCAGTGAGCACCCATGGGCTGGGCTTTATCCCATTTACCACTCAGTCTGCCCAGACCCCTGACTAACTCATTCTTGTATTGTTCTAACTGTTCTGCCTGTATTTCAGCCTCATCTCTTGCTCTCTGTATGTGTTCTAACTGTTCCTTCAATCTGTCCTGCTCTACTTGTACACTGTCTTGCTGTTCCCTGTATTCATTCCTTCCCTTCTGAAGCTATAGTATTTGTATACTCTTTGATTCCTGACACTTTGTTCTGTCTCGCAAATATACATGATATATAATGACTGCAACTTTATCTCCCTTTCTCTTTGACCATAAGAATATAAGATATAGGGGCAGAATTAGACCATTTGGCCCATTGATTCTGCTCTGCCATTTCATTATGGCTGGTGCAATTTTCCTCTCAGCCCCAATCTCCTGCCTTCTCCCCATATCCCTTCATGGTCTGACCAATCAAGAATTGATCAACCTCCGCTTTAAATATACATAAAGACTTGGCTTCCACAGGTGCCAGTGGCAAAGAAATCCACAGATTTACCACTCTCTGGTGAAAGGAGTCCCTTTTAATCTCCGTTCTAAATGAACACTCCTCCGTTCTGAGGCTGTGACCTCTGATCTTAGACTCTCCCACCACGGAAACATCCTCTGCACATCCATTCTATTAAGAGCTTTCACTATTCAATAGGTTTCAATGAGGTCACCCCTCACTCTTCTGAATTCTAGTGAAAACAGGCCCAGAACCATCAAATGTTCTTCATATGACAAGCCTTTCAATCCTGGAATCATGGAATAATTTTCATGAACCTGCTTTGAGCCGTATCCAGTGTCAGCACATCCTTTCTAAGATAAGGAGCCTCAACTTGCTCACAACACTCCAAGTGAGGCCTCAACAGTGCTTTATAAAGTTTCAATATTATATCCTTGCTTTTATATTTCAGTCCTCTTGATAGGAACACTGATATCACATTTGCCTTCCTCACCACTGACTCAACCTGCAAATTAACCTTTAGGGAATCCTGCACAAGGACTCCCAAGCACCCTTGTGTCTCAGTTTTTTTGTATTTCTGCTTCATTTAGAAAATAGTAAACCCTTTCATTTCTTCCACCAAAATGCATGACCATACACTTCCAGACACTGTATTCCATCTGCCATTTCTTTGCCCATTTTCCTAATCTGTCTAAGTCTTTCTGTAGCCTTTGTACTTCCTCAAAGCTACCTGCCCCTCCACCTATCTTTATACTGTCTGCAAACTTTATAACAGGGCCATCAGTTCCATCATCCAAATCATTGACATATAACGTAAAAAGAATCGGTCCCTGTAGATCCCTGTAGAACACCACTAGTCACCGGCAGCCAAACAGAAAAGGCTCCCTTTATTCTCACTTTCTCCTCTTGCCAATCAGCCACTGCTTCATCCATGCTAGAGTCTTTCCTGGAATATCATGGGCCCATAGCTCATTAAGCAACCTCATGTGTGGCACCTTGTCAAAGGCCTTCTGAAAATCCAAGCACTCAACATCAACTCATTCTCCTTTGTCTATCCTGCTTGTGATTTCTTCAAAGAATTCTTCCAGATTTGTCAGGCAAGATTTTCCCTTGAGGAAACCATGCTAACTACAGACTATTTTATCATGAGCGTCTAAGTACCCTGAGACCTCATCTTTAATAATCAGCTCCAACATCTTCCCAACCACTGACATCAGACTAATTGGCCTATAGTTTCCCTTCTTGAAGAGAGGAGTGACATTTGTAATTTTCCAGTCTTCCAGAACCATTCCCAAATCTAGTGATTCTTGAAGGATCATTACTAATCCTTCCATGATTTATTCAGCCACCTCTTTCAGAACTCTATGGAGTACAGCATTTAGACAACAGACAAAAGACAATAGGTGCAGGAGAAGGCCATTCAGCCCTTTGAGCCAGCACTGCCATTCAATGTGATCTTGGCTGATCATCCACCATCAGTAACCCGTTCCTGCCTTCTCTCCATATCCCTTGACTCCGCTATCTTCAAGAGTTCTATCTAACTCTTTCTTGAAAGCATCCAGAGAATTGGCTGCCACTGCCTTCTGAGGCAGAGCATTCCATAGATCCACAACTCTCTGGGTGAAAAAGTTTTTCCTCAGCTCTGTTCTAAATGGCCTACTCCTTATTCTTAAACTGTGGCCTTTTGTTCTGGACTCCCCCAATATCAGGAACATGTTTCCTGCCTCTAGCGTGTCCAATCCCTTAATAATCTTATATGTTTCAATCAGATCTCATCTCATCCTTCTAAATTCCAGTGTATACAAGCACAGTCACTCCAATCTTTCAACATATGACAGTCCCACCATCCCGGGAATCAACCTCGTGAACCTACGCTGCACTCCCTCAATAGCAAGAGTGTCCTTCCTCAAATTTGGAGACCAAAACTGAACACAATACTCCAGGTGTGGTCTCACCAGGGCCCTGTACAATTGCAGAAGGACCTCTTTGCTCCTATACTCAACTCCCCTTGTTATGAAGGCCAACATGCCATTAGCTTTCTTCACTGCCTGTTGTACCTGCATGTTTACTTTCAGTGACACCTAGATCTCCTTGTACTTCTCATTTTCCTAACTTGACACCGTTCAGATAATAATCTACCTTCCTGTTCTTCCCACCAAAGTGGATAACCTCACATTTAATTTGGCTGCCCATTCCTGGCACAAAATGGTTGTCTTAACCTCTGAGAGGTGACTAGGGAAATAGCTCACAACAGAAGCTTGTTTAAAAATTCCCGTGAAATCTGAAGGGTGGTGATAATTGGTGAAACCCCTTTTCACTCTATAGATGCAGCTCATTAGCCCCTCGCTCAGTAGTGAGAAAGCAACATTTTTACAGGCTCTGTATATTTAGGGTAGATATGACTTGGGTCCCACCAAATCTGGAAGGTTGGGATGCCTTGCCCACCTGGTCTGTGTGAATAGTGTGTAACTACTGCCTGCATGAGATTGCCTGTTGACAAGGAATAGCAGTTTGTACTCTGCATACAATGCAGAGCTCATACAAGGCTCATTCGTTAACCCAGTCCAAATGTGCACATAAGCTGGAGCTCACCTTGCAGTTGTCTTTAACTCACTTTATCTGGATCCTCGGTCTGTGTGAAAGCACACACCACCTTCCAAACGTTGCTCAAAGTCCATCTCAAACAAACAGGCTCCCCCACGGGAGTATTGGTCCTTGTTCCTTGAAGCCGTTCACCTGCACAAAGCACCTTGTGCAACAGGGACGGCAGCCTCAGCCATCTTCCCTCCTGTTTCCTCCCAGCTCCTGCCTGAAAGACCTCAACCCACACCAGTGTCCGACACCGAAAACCTCTCGGCCCAGCGTTCTCTAAAACCTTCTTCCAATTCCACCATCCTGATTGGCTGATTTGGTACAGGAGACTTATCTATCTTCAAACTTTCAGTTTCCCAAGAACCTTCTGTCTAGTTTTGGTAACTTCATACACTTCATGACTACTGACATCTGGAACTTCCACCATACTGCTAGTGTCTTTCCACAGTGAGATATGATGCAAAATACTTATTCAGTTTGTCCACCATTTTGTTGTCCCCCTTTACTACCTCTCTAGCATAATTTTCCAGCAGTCTGATAGACACTGTCGCCTTAATTTGACATTTTATGCACCTGAAGAAACTTTTCTTATCCTCTTTAATACTATTGGTTACCTTACTTATGTATTACCTTCTTAATTACTTTTTTAGTTGCCTTCTGTTGGTTTTTAAAAGCTTCTAATTTTCCACTAATTTTCGCTGCAATATATGCCCTTAGTTTGGCTTTTATTTTGGCTTTGATATCCATTGTCAGCCACCTCGTGTCATCTTTCCTTTAGAATAATTCTTTCCCTTTGGGATGTATATATCCTGAGCCTTCTGAATTGCTTCCAAGAATTCCAGCCATTGCTGCTCTGCCATCATCCCTACCAGTGTTCTTTTCCAATCAATTCTGGCCAAATCCACTCTCATTCCTCCGTAATTCCCTTTACTCCACCGTAATACTGATACATCTGTCTTTAGCTTCTCCTTCTCAGATTTCTGGGTGAATTTGTTCATATTATGATCACTTTTCCCCAAGGATTCTTTTACCTTAAGCTCACTAATCAATTCTGGTTCATTGCACAACACCTGATACAAAATAATTGATCTTCTAGTGGGCTCAACTATGAGCTGCTGTAAAAAGCTATCTACTCTAGAAATTCCCCCTCCTGTAATCCAGCACCAACCTGATTTTCCTAATCTACCTGCATATTGAAGACCTGCATGATTATTGTAACATTGCACCATTGGCATGCATTTTCTATCTCCTGTTGTAATATTTGGACCACATCCTTACTACTTTTTGGGGGTTCTGTATACCATTCCTAACAGGATCTTTTACTCTTGCAGTTCTTTACCTCTCTCCATAATGATTCAACACCTTTGGACCTTTATCACCTCTTTCTAGCGATTTGATTTCATTTTTAACCAACAGAGCAATGCCGCCCCCTTTGCCTTCCTGCTCATTGTTTTGATACAATGTGTATCCTTGGGCATTAAGCTCCCTACTATATTCTTTCAACCATGATTCATTGATGCCTACAATGTCATACCTGCCAATCTGCAACTGTGCTACAAGTTCGTCTACTTTATTCTGTATATATTGAAATACAACACCTTCAGTCCTGCATTCACCCTTTTCGATTTTGTCTGTTTTTTTATGTTGCAGCTCATACTGTTGACAGAAGAATGAGGGAAGAGTGGCTTTGAGTGGCTTTTCTGCCATTTCAATGTTCCAATGAGCTCCAGGTCTTAACCCACCCAGCTTTGTTCATTTCCTGTTCAACTTTCTCAAGTTTATGAATTATATACTCACTGAGGTTTTCCTTCTTTATAAGTGAAGCATAATGTTGCTGTACCTCTTTTGTGTAGTAAGTTGAATATTATAAGAGCATAAGACAAGAGTCTGCTCTGCTACTTCATCATGGCTGATATATTATTTGTCTCAACTCCATTCTCCTACCTTCCCCTGAAGCCTTCGATGCCCAGATGAAGCAAGAACCCATCAGCTACACTTTAAATATACTCCTTGACTTGCCTTCCACAGCTGTTGGTGGCAATGAATTCCACAGATTCACCACCTTCTGGCTAAAGAAATTCCTCATCACCTCTGTTCTGTATGGTCATCCCTCTATTCTGAAGCTCTGCTCTCTTGTCCTAGACTCAGCCATCATAGGAAACATCCTCTCCTCATCCACAAGCCTTTCAATATTCAATAGATTTCAATGAGATGCTCCCTCATTCTTCTACACTCCAGTGAATACAGGCCTAGAGCCATCTTAAACTCCTCATACTTCTCTTGAACCTTCCCTGGAATCCACTCCAATGCCAGCATCTTTTTTCCTCAGGGTCTCAGAACTGCTGACAAAGCCTCATCACATCCTTGCTCTTATATTCTAGTCTTCTCGAAATGAATTTGCCTTACATTACATTTGCCTTCCTTACCATTGACTCAACCTGCACATTAAGATTTAGGGAATCCTGCACAAGGACTCCCAAGTCACTTTGCACAAATGATCTTTGAATTTTCCCCCACTTAGAAAATAGTCTGCGCATTTATTCCTTTTGAAAAAGTGCATGATGAAAGAACACTTAGAACTGGAATTCAATTCTAAACAAGGTGGAAAGTAGAAAACTAGTTGGTTGAGGACTAACCAGTCAGGAGGGATGGACATTCTCAAATTTCTGGCACACTGCTGTTGCCTTCCACAGTAAAGTCTGATACAAAATACCAAAATACTTAGTAAGTTTGTTCTCTATTGCAATCTCTCTGGCTTCATTTTCTCCAGGTCTGATATCCACTCTCACCTCTCTTTTAATCATTATATATATGAATAAAAATTTGGTATTTTGTTTTGTATTATTGTTTAGCTTTTTTAATTGCCGTCTCTTAGTTTTTAAGTGTTTCCCAATCCTCTAACTACACACTATTTTTTGCTAGATTATATGCCCACCCTTTTGCATTTATTCTACCTTTGACTTCCCTACTCAGTTATGGTTGCCTCATCCTCCCTTTAGAATACTTCTGTGGGATGTATCTATCCTGCACCTCTGAATTACTCACAGAAACTCCAGCCATTGCTGTTCTGCCATCATCGCTACTAGTGTCCCCTTCCATTTCCATAGGTGCTGCCTGGCTTGCTGAGATCCTTCAGCATTTTGTGTGTGTTGTTCAGATTTCCAGCATCAACAGATTTTCTCTTGTTAGTATCCCCTTCCAATCAACTTTGTCCAGCTCCTTTCTCATGCTTCTTTAATTGCCTTTACTGCATTGTAATACCGATACATCTGATTTTAGCTTCTCCTTCTCAAACTGTAGGGTGAATTATATCATATTATGATCACAGTCTTCTAATGGTTCCTTTATCTTAAGCTCCCTTATCACTCCTGGTTTATTACATGCTACCCAATCCAAATTTGACTTTTCCCCAATGGGCTCAACCACAAGCTGCTCTAAAAAGCCATCTCATAGAGATATGACAAATTCCTTCCCTTGGGATCCAGCACCAACCTGATTTTCCCAATCTACCTGCGTACTGAGATCCTCTATAGTATCATTGCTCTTTTGTCACATCTTTTCTATCTCCCTTCGTAATTTGTACCCTACATCATGGCTGCTGTTTGGAAGTATATAACTTGCGCTTGCAGTTTCTTAACTCTACCCATAAGGATTGTACATCTTCCAATCCTGTCAACTTTTTCTAGCAATTTGATTTCATTGTCTTTTCGATACAATGTGTATGCTTGGATGTTAAGCTTCCAACTATAATCCTCTTTTACCCCTGACTCAGTGATGCCCACAACATCATACCTGCCAATTTCTAACAGTGCTACAAGATCACCTACTTTATACCATATACTGTTGCATTCAAATGTAACACCTCCAAGCCTGTATCATTACCCTTTTCAATTTTGCACCCATTTTAAACTTTAACTCATCCCACTGACTGTAATTTTGCCCGATCATCTGCCTCTCCTTCCTCACATTCCTATTACATACTGCAACTACTTACAATGCCTATAAGAAGTGTTCACCACCCCACTCCGGAAGTTTTCATGTTTTATTGTTTTACAATATTGAACCACAATTAATTTAATTTAGCTTTGTTTGACGCTGATCAACAAAAAAGACTCTTTCGTGTCAAAGTGAAAACAGATCGCTACAAAGTGACCTAAATCAATTACAAATATAAAACAAGATAATTGATTACATAAATATTCACCCCCCCCTTTAATATGATATACCAAATTGTCACTGCTGCAGCCAATAGCTTTTAGAAGACAAACAAACTCTCCAAGCAACTCTGCAAAAATGTAATTAAAAAGCACAAGTCAGGAGATGGATACAAAATAATTTCCAGGTCACTGAAAATCCTTTGGAGTACAGTTAAGAAAAGGGAAGAATCTGGCACAGCTTTAAATTAGTGAGGGATGTCACCAAGAGACCCATAATAACTCTGGAGGAGTTACAAGCTTCAGTGGCTGAGATGGGAGAGACTCTGCATACAACAACTGTTGCCCGGGTGCTTCAGCAGTCACAGCTTTATGAGAGAGTGGCAAAGAGAAAGCCACTGTTGAAAAAAGCTCACATGAAATCTTGGCTAGAGTTTGCCAGAAGGCATATGGGAGCTCTGAAGTAGGTTCTATGGTCTGATGAAACCAAAGTTGAGCTTTTTAGCCATTAGACTAAACGCTATGTTTGGCCTAAGTCAAACACGACCTATCATCAAAAATATACCATCCTTGCCATGAAGCATGGTGGTGACTGCATCATGCTATGGGGATGCTTCACTGTGGCAGGCTCTGGAAGGCTTGTGAAGGAGGATAAGATGATTGTAGCAAAGTACAGGGAAATCCTGGAGGAAAACCTGATGTAGTCTGCAAGAGAACTGTGACTTGGGAGAAGATTTGTTTTCCAGCAGGACACTGACCACAAACATAAGCAAAACACAGGAGTGGCTAAAAAACAACAAAGTTAATGTCCTGGAGTAGCCAACTCAGAGTCTGGACCTCAATCCAACTGTGAATTTGTGGGTGGACTTGAAAAGAGCTGTTCACTCACGATCCCCGTGCAATCTGATGGAGCTTGATCAGTTTTATAAAGAAGAATGGGGAAAAATTGCAGTGTCCAGATGTGCAAAGCTGAGAGAGACCCATCCACACAGACTCAAGGCTGCAATTTCTGCCAAAAGTGTATCTACTAAATACTGACTTGAAGGGGGTGAGTAATTATGCAATCAATTACTTTGTGTTTTATATTTGTAATTAATTTAGATCACTTTGCAGAGATCTGTTTTCATTTTGACCAAAAAAGAGTGTTTTTCCGTTAATTAGTGTCAAAAAAGCCAAATTAAATCCATTATGTTTTAATGTTGTATAATAATAAAACATGAAAAATTTTTATAGGCACTGTATATACCTATCACCCTGGTTCTGATCTCCCACCAAGTTAGTTTATATCCTTCTCAACAGCTCTAGGAAACCTGCTTGCAAGGATGTTGGTCCCCATTAAGTTCAAGTGTAATTTGCCCTTTTTGTACAGGCCATACTTTCCCAGAAGAGATATTAATGACCCAGAAATCTGAGACCTACTACATCAATTCCTCAGCTAAGCCTCAATCTGCCAAATCATCCTATTCTAATCTTGACTGGCACGTGGCATTGGCAGCACTCCAGAGATTACTATCCTTGAGGTCTTGCCTTTCAGCTTTCTACCCAGCTCCCTATGTTCTCTCTTCAGGACATAAACCCTTTTTCTCCCTATGTTATTGTTACCAATATGTACCATGACTTCTAGTTGCTCACTCTTGCCCCTTTGATTACTGTGGGCCCAAACCAAGACATTTCTGACCCTGGCAGTTGGGGAGGGAACATACTACCTGGGTGTCTCTTTCATGTCCACATAATCTTCTGTAACCGTGAAATCTCCTATCACTACTGTTCTTGTTGTCCCTCTTCCCTTTTGAGCCACAGAGCCAGACCCCATTGCATAGCTTTCACCTCATTCCCATCCCACCAAAAGTAGTCAAAGCGGTATATTGAGGGAACAGCCATGGGAATATTCTGCAGTGACTGCTTCTTCCCTTTCCTTCTCCTGACAGTCACCCAGTTCCCTGCTTCCAGCAACTTTGGGGTGACTAAATCCCTCTAGCTATGTACTAATAGTCAAAGAAAGGAAGAAACTTACTAGAAACTTACCAGAATCTTCGCCTCCTCTCGCCTGAACCTCTTGATTCAAAGTCTAAAGCTAACCACTCTAACATTATCCCACTCCAACAATGGCCACTCGACAATGGTAGCTGTGCTTAAATCTCATTTCTTTTTATTGGCTTTTGACAAGTGTCTAATAGGCCATGGTGACTGAAGCCCAAAAGGCTCCGAGCTCTTTTTAAACCTCACACTGCCTTACCAACAAGCTGCTGCTCACAATGATTGAAGCCCACCAAAAAGTCCTGAAAGCCCCAAGCTCTTCATAAACCTCACATCTCCTTACCAACAAGTGACTGCTGGAGATGACTGAAGCCTACTGTCTCTGTTTACTGGTTCAGCAATTTAACTGCTATGCCGCCATACCTTGACCAAATGATGCAATTTCTTTCATAAATATTGTAAACATTTTGCTGCCAAGTTGCATTGCCTGCAGGTCAAGTTTGAAAACATACCAGAAGATTGTCTGGAATTATTCAATACCCCAAGCAGTGTAGACTTTGGAAAACTTGGAAATACAATAGAAGCAAGACAACATATGGTTTAAAATGTATTCCTGGGGTGAAGTGAAAGTCAAGGTACATGTAATAACTTGAATAGTAGTCAATAACAGCAGCAGATGGCTCATAACGTTTATAGAAAACAAAATGCAGACAATGTCATCTGTCACAAGTGGCAGAGTAATTCCTGAAATGGTGTCTGGCAGAGACATCCTAATGTAATCCAAGATAACCTGAGGAGCTGTAATGAATCAAAAGACATCTCAGATTGCCTCAGGTTCAAGTGGCTCTGGGAGACATCACCCATGTCAATACAGCAATCAAAAAACCACCATTTCATTCAACAAGGAATGAAAGTATCAATTGAAATATTAACATATAATGATTGATCCAGTTGAGAATCCTGACAATGCCTATGCTTCTAAGTACATTCAATATCTTTGCCTGTGGCTTATTTTATATATATGAAAGATATCTGCTTGAGCTTTTTCTTAACATGATTCATAAATCTTCTAGCTGTCACGTATTTTCCTTTCTCATTTTTAATAGGATCACAGTTGTTTCCCAGTTACATGTTTGAGCTGAGACAAGCACTGTAGACTCTCACCTAGGAATAATATTACCCCAGCTAATGCTCTATGCATTGAATAATGTTTCTTTGTACTTTTCCATTTACAAACCACAAATTTAATGCCACCTTTGTTGTAGTGCAGTGCAGGAGAAAATAGGAAAAATTGAAGTCATCCAATCAAGCAGAAGATATTGGACATTCTGCCTGTTGTCCAGGAACATCCTAAAATATGTGACCCAAGTAATTCTTAAACTTGACTCATGCAATTTTTAAAAAGGTAGTGCAAACATTGATAATGTTTATTGAAGTATAAAGCAAACTTTATTAGGACCAGATATGTGTTGTAATTACAGGCTTTTGAGCTGGTAAGAAGTCTTTAATTGGAAGGAATCTCTTTTTTTTTGGAATTTAGCATGTTAAATCGCTTCTTGAAATGAACCACCTTTCCTTTATGAAGATGTCCATTATGTTAATATAGGAGCGATAGTATAAATTTATTTTCAGAAAAATGTTATTTCTACCTAGAATTAAGTTTTGATTCATCTACTGTAGGCTCTATCACAGAGGTCAGCAACGTTTACCACTGAAAGAGCCATATGGACCCATTTCCCACAGAAAAGAAAACACTGGGAGCCACAAAACCCATTTGACATTTAAAATGAAATAACACTGCATACAACAGTTTTTTTTTGCCTTTATGCTATGTATAAACAAACTATAATGTGTTGCATTTATGAAATTGATGAACTCCTGCAGAGAAAACGAAATTACATTTCTGCATGCAACAAAAACATTTTGAACTCCGAAAAAAAGACGTTGGGTTGAAGGTTACTCCATAGTTAGCCTACCTTGGATCGAAGAATTAAAAGAAAGCACGCACTGGCGGGTGTCAGGCATTGGCAGTGGTGATGTATATTAATAGCGATAAAAAACACTTTGTAGCGGTGTGCTACACGCAGTGCTAAAATAACGACACTGCAGTCAAAGATAACTTTATTCGAACTAAACAGCCTTGCTTTAAAGCCTCCCTCAACCTGCCCCCCGTGTCGCAGAGGCTCCAAAGCTCTGTGCTCGCAAACCCCCGTAGGCTATCTCCCTTAGCCGGAATGGTGGCTAATTGTGAGCTGGTTCGGATGTGCCAGGAAATGGGGTCTCCACAACTTTTTATTTAGATTGTACAAGATCACCATAATCTTCAAATTTCGAATTACATTTCAAAAACTAACAAACCACGGGGAGCCGCAGCCCAGAGATGAAAGAGGCGCATGCGGCTCCGGAGCCGCGGGTTGCCAACCCCTGGTCTATCACAAAGCTGACTATATCTGAGTTATGAGATTCTGGTAACTGATCTCCTTCCATTCACAATGAATATCAACTATTGTTGTTGAATTCTCCTTGACTTTACCATGATGTTGATTTTCAAACCAAGAAAAAGAAATTAACAGAAAAACAAGGATCAATACAGTTGCTAATCCTATAGTGATGCCAATCGATTTTGAGTAAAAGTTTGATGGTGATGCTGGCTGTTAATATTACTGTTATGTTTTGTAACTCCAAACATTGCAACTAATTGAAAGGAAAACAAAGGAGCTGGGAATGCATCTCTAATTTCATTTTCACTTTTAGCTAGGCGTGTATGTATGACATGGTGGCATGATTATGTATGCCATTTACGTACTTTTACAAATAACCCATAATGAATTATTTAAAAACAAAAAGTGCTTAATAAAGCAATATATTTACAATATTACTGAAATATTAAATGTACAGCACTCCTCCCTGTTTAGCTATAAACTCCAACTCAATATAGCATGCACCTCAACTTATATACACCTTGACATATATAAGTGTGAGTGCAAGGGTCGACCCAGGAACAGCTTAGCTGGTGAGCTATTGGTTTTGGAATGAGCTGCATTGTGATATACGAGGAGAAAATGGGTGATCTTCTGATTCAGTATCTGTATAGTGTGTTCTGCTGTCATTGCTGGCAGTGCAAGGCATTTGTAGCTGAGTGGTATGGTGCAGATGTAATAGGTCTTATTCCATTCATTTTCAGGAATGACTGAAACTACTTCACTACAAACTGTGAGCCATTGTCACTGTCACATCAGTCCTTGAGAAGAGGCTTTTCAACATGTCAACAGTGTGCAAGGCTGTAGTTTGGGCTATTGGGAACACTTCTGGCCACTTTGTAGCTGCATTCACAAGAAATTTGTGCTTATGAATGGTCTAGCAAAATCTACACAAAATATCTTCCAGGGTAATGCAGGACATTCCCAGAGATGAAGAGGTGCTGCACTTGCTATCTTCTAGATGTGTTAGCATCCCAAAGAGTGCATGTCAAGCTGCTTGATCCACTGATCTATCCCAGGCCACCAGACAAACCTTTGATATATGCTTTCATTTGACTATCATGCAGGAACGTGGCAGGCAATTGGTGAATGACTCTCCAATTATGTTGCAACTGTATCAGACTTTTCTATCCACATAGAAGCCCAATATGGCTTGCTGGTTGCTGTATCTCACTGTTACAAATGTCATTCCCACAGGAGTTAACTTTTCTGCAGTATAAATTTTTAGTTGTATATCTGCAGGCTTCTGTTCAGTGTCTTTGAAATGCCATTCAAACTCATTTTCCGGAATGACTGAACCAGCTGAGCCAGTGTCCAATTCCATTTTAAAGCATATGCTGTTTACTTCAAATGTAAACCATATTGCTTATCTATTATTAGTTTTCACCTTGTAAATCTTAAGGCTACTTAGTCCCATGTCAGTCTCATTATTAAGAGATTTTTCAACAGCATACAGATTAGTGCTCTTTTTGAAACTGCAACTAGACTTTTTATCTTCTTCTCTTGTCTGTGGTCCATTTGTTTTTGTCTGCCTGACATACTCTTTGTGTGTGTCCTAATTTGTTGCATTTTCTGCATTTTGCCTTTAAATCGCACTGATCTGGTTTATATAAGCCACTGCCAAGATGGTAACACAACTTGTTTGGCCAGACTGGCTTCTGTTTAGACATTGTAATTTCATTCATACTCACTTTCATTCCTGACTGCAACTCAATTGTGTCTCTATCTGCTGTTTCCATTGATACGGCTGTTTCAAATGCTCTTTTAAATGTAAATTGTGCTTCAGTTAGCGGCTATCTTTGAATGTTTTCTTGTAAAATTCCACAACCTAAATGAACTCCCAGTGTCTCATTAAGCTCCTTACTAACTGTCCTTGCATTTCTTCCAATATCAACAAAACTAATTTCAGCTGGTTTGATTGGAGTAGTCAGACATCGAAGCAAACTATATTTAACCCATAATGAATTATTGAAACAACAATTTTTAATCAAACAATATATTTACAATATTACTCAAAGTTGTTGAATTTTCACTCTACCCAAGAAGAGACATCCAACTCTCACACCATACTGCAATGAAAAAGATATAATTTTCTTTGGCTAAGTATGAGAATAATTAGCATAAAATATTAAAGTCTGGCCTCTGTCTAGCCCACCAGTGTCATAATTCTGGAGATAATCTGGACTATAAAAACACGTTATAAAGCCAACTGTCTTTAGCCAACTAAACAATGCCAACTGTCTAGATTTATCTTTTTATCAGTTCCCCACTGCCGGCTTCCTTCAATAGAAAGCTTCTAATTGACTGATAAATATGTCATTTGTGATCACCTTAGCACAGACAGAGGAAACTGGACTAAACATACAGTAGCTTGATTTCAGGAGCTAAAATTGGCATCAGTGTACCAGGTATAAGACTACTCATTGACAATCACAAGTAAAATACAGCAAATTAAGAAATAATATTGGATAGCCTGCTGACATATATGATGAGACATTGGCCAGATGAAATGTTAATCTGAAAGTGCTGGTTGAATGTGGCTATATTGAAATCTATATTCATTCTACATCTTTGTTGATGCAGTGGTAATATAGATTTCAATTTGGTAGTGAAACTGTGTGATTTTATACTTTGCTATATGTTCAATATATCCATATATAAAGACATACATTTTTATCACCATATCTAGAAAACCATTCTGAGTATGCATTCCCCATCTGGAAACCAAGGGATTTGTAATCTGTTGGGGGATAGATCCATAGTGTTTAGGCAACCAGAGTCATATGAAGAAACCTGGTATAACCTCTGGAAGGCCATTGCATTTTAAGCTCAACTGGAATGATGTATGGATGCTCAAAGGTATTACTTTCTACAAGGCAAGATCCTTTAGATAAAGTGGCAACAGTCCATCTCTCCCTGACGAGCTCAATGCCTTTTATACACACTTTGCTAGGGAAGGCTATAATGTACCCACACAAGCCCCTAGATCTCCAAATGACCTCTAGATCTCAGTCTCTGAGGCCGGCATCTGAGCATCCTTCAAGAGGGTGAACAAACAGTAGGTGTCCGCTCTAGACTCTATGCTTGGCTGCGTATAAAAGATTTGTGTAAGCAATCTGGTTGGAGCATTTATCGACATATTCAATCTCTCCTGTGCGGTCTGAGGTTCCCACCCCATGGCTCTTACATCAACCTTAATGAGCTTCTTCAAAAGATTGGCTTTTGACACACATAAATTCCTGCCTCTGGGCTGACCTGGATGAGCTAGAATTTGCCTTCCACTGCAAAAGATCAACAACAGATGTGATATTTCTGGCTCTTCTGGACCATTTAGACAACAGAAATACATACATCCACCTACTGACCCTCAACTACAGTCAGGCACGGATCATAATCATCCCATCCAGACACTTCATCAAGCTTTAAAGCCTGGCCTTCTGTACCTCCTTCTGCAACTGGTTCCTCAACTTCCTTATCTGAAGACCACAGTGATAACATCCCCTACTCACTGATTGTCAACATAGGTACACCTCAAGGGTGTGTGGCTAGCCCACTGCTCTACTGTCCCTACACTCAAAACTGTATAAATAGGAACAGCTAAGATAACATCTATAAATTAACTGGTAACACCACTATTGTTGGTAGAATCTCAGAATAAATCTCGGAATCTCAGGAGGTATACGAGAGTGAAATAGATCACCTAATTGAACAGAGGCTTAGCAATTAGCGAGGTGTACGAGAGGAGGTGTACGAGAGTGAAATAGATCACCTAATTGAACAGAGGTTTAGCAATTAGCAATACAGCTCCGTCATTAGGGTTCAGAGTTCAATTCCAATGTCATCTGTAAAGAGTCTGTATGTCTTCCCTATGGAATGCGTGGGAGTTCCCTGGGCACTCGGGTTTCCTCACACAGTCCAAAAACATACCAGGTCATTGTAAATTGTCCCATGATCAGGTTGTGATTAAATTGAGGCTGTTGATTTTGCTGGGGTGGTATGGCTCAGTGGAATAGAAGGACCTATTCCACACTGTATCACTAAATAAACAAATAAATAATGACTTTACACTCAATGTCAGCAAGACTAAGGAACTGATTGGAATTCAGGAGAGGAAAGTTGGGGGACTCATGTTAGTTCTCACTGACAGTGTCAGTGGAGGGAAGAGTGAGCAATTTCAAGTTCCTGGGCCTAGCACATCAATGCATTCATGAAGAAGGCACGCCAGTGGCTCTATTTCATTAGGAGTTTGAAGAGATTTTGTATACCACCAAAGACTCTTGCAAATTTCTGTTGTTGTAGAATTCAGACTGGTAGCTTCACAGCTTGGTATATAGCCGCCAATGCAGGATCAGGTACACGAGAGGTTATAGGCTCAGCTAGCTTCATCATGGGCGTAATGTCCCCAAAACCAAGGACAGCTTCAAGTAGAATAAATAGCCATTAATTTATTTTTTGTAATTTATATTTTTATGTATTTGCTCTGTACTTCTGCAAAATAACAAATTTCATGACATACACTCAATGGCCACTTTACTAGCCAAACCTGCACACCCGCTCATTAATACAAATACCTAATTAGTCAATCATGTGGCAGCAGCTCACTGCATAAAGGCAGGCATGGCATGGTCAAGAGGTTTAGCTGTTGTTCAGATCAAATATCAGAGTGGGGAAGCAATGTGATCTAAGTGACTTTGATCATGGAAAGATTGTTGGTGCTAGACAGGGTGGTTTAAGTATCTCAGAAACAGCTAATCTTCTGGGATTTTCATGCAATACAGTCTCTGGAGTTTACAACAAATGGTGTGGAAAAAAACCCAACACATTTAGTGTGTGGCAGCTCTGTGGGCAAAACAGTTTGTTAATGAGAGAAGTTTTAATGCCATTGGGTTTGTGATCACAAAGTTCTGAATCACAAAGTTCTGAATTCAAACAAAAATCTAAAGTTCTATCAATATAGATCCTCCAAGAGGACCACAACCTTGCTGTGGGTTTGGAGTCTTGCATGACTCAATGACCCAGTCAGCTATGTCAAGGCTTCATACTTTGGCTCTTGGTAGGGTCACCATGCAAAAAAGGTCAAAGGGCAGAGGGCAGACTAAGTACGGTTCATTGGTCCTCCAGGTTGGAGGGGTCAGCTTAGGACTAACAACCTTGATTGGTAAAATAAAATCATTATGGAGAAAGCAATGAACAATCCTTCTCCATCTGAGTGTGATGGTATTCCTGAGTCTCCACCTGGGACTTGCATGACTGGTGGTAATGAAAACAGAGGAAGCTGCAGATACAATGAAGGAGGCCCTGATTGCCTTAGAGATAGAGATAGAGATAGAGAGCCTTCATTGCTCATTGGTGCCTTAAACACCAGCAGTGTAATGGGCAGTAAATAATTATTGATATAGTTAGCTACAGGTATTCTCACTAAAGGGAGGTTGTACTGCAACAACATACTCTTCAAACGCTAGTTTACTTCCCTGTTTGCCCTCAATGGCAAGTTTAGCTACAACTCGCACTATTTGAGCAGTGGGTCCCCCTTTCCTACAAAGAAGGAAAAAGAGAGGAGGATAGATAGATAGATAGATAGATAGATAGATAGATAGATAGATAGATAGATAGATAGATAGATAGAAAGATAGATAGATAGATAGAAAAAGGAAGGAGTTTAGTGGGGAGGGATGAATGCTCAAGGTAATCAAGGAGGGTGTGATACCTGCAGAAAATGGAGAGAAGGGGAAGAGGTAAAGATATGTTTGGTGGTAGGATCCATTTGGAGATGGTGGAAATTGCGGAAGATGGTGTGTTGAATAGATAGACTGAATAAAAGGAACAAAATCTGGCTATTCTGCGGGCATATTTTTTTTTCAGACTGTTGATGAAATCTCATTGTAGACAAGTATTGGATTTTGATTTGCTCTTCTTGTCATTTAGGGGAGATTTCCACCAGGAATAAAACTGCAAGGAAGAACATCAGTTCCTTCTGCAGGCAAAGTCAAGTGCGCACATCATTGGCTATACTGATTTCAACAGCACAGAACCACGTTTTCTTTGGAATTGTGTAATTGTATTTCTAGTTCACAATATCCACTAATAACATTTAAGTGGATGTGGTGCTATCTCTTATGACCAACATTACCCTTCATTCTTAAAATCAATGCCATTCCAAACTCTTCAAACTTTCCTCTGCAATCCTACTAGCAAGCTAGAATGCAACGTTTGCCTCATCAACTTCATTGTCTCGGTCACCATCGAATGCAATTTTAAAAATGAAATCACTTTATATATTGCTTTTCTCTTTTATTCTTTGCTTTATTGTGGCACATAGCAGAAAGCTTTAGAATAATGGAACTTTAAGCATCAGTTTCTTCCAATTCTTGAAACAAAAATGAGTTCTGACAAGAAAGGAGACAAGTACCAATCCCAGGACATTCCAACTCAGATCCATTGTGAATAATTAATGCAAAAATCAGACTGAGTTCATACTTAACTGAAAGTGCAAGAAAGGATCTTTATTGAGTAAAACCCTGAACAGAAAAAAAGAATTCTAGTGATTTCAATGAATCATTTCTCCTTCACAGCTATAATTATCTGTTTAATGAATGATGCCTGCAAGTGAATAGAAAACTTGTAACTCTGGGCCTGTGGTGAGCTTTAGACAAACTTGGAAAAAGTGTGTGAAGTCTGTGCTGGTTGCTCATTGTTCTTTCCTGACCTTAGTTAATTGCCTGCAAGTTTCAGATGTCTTAAATTTTAATATTCCATTATTTGTATTATATTGAGTAGCATTTATTCCTTAATTGCATTTTTAAAACATTTTCTGCCTCTTCAATAATGAATTTTGCCAGTGTGTACTCTGTGCTGTTCTTTTGGGGCAAGACGATGCCTCAAGGGTAATAAGCTTAAATCTGATGCTCCTCAACAGTGAACTTTCGATATATATTTTTTCATTTTGCCTTTGAATATAATCTTTAATTTTGCGTCAATGAACTTAAAGACAAATTACTGTAGTAGTAGCAGATTATTGAAGAGTTTATTTGACAGCATTGAAATTGCTCCCTTCCCCAAAATGGACTCAGCAGTTAATTTGATGTAATCTAATATAAAGCTCTATGCTAATGCTAATGCAATTCCTTACACCTTTAATGCTGAAAGACACAATGCCATGAGCTTCTGTGTTGTCTAATTTTTCTCAAGGCTACCATCATCATCAGAAGCATTATCAACCTCATTGTAATTACTGTATGTAAGTAATGCATGTAATTGACAAAACAGAAATATCCAACCTTATTTCATTTTGAATGTTTTATAAGAATCAGATTCATTAATTTATCACATGTACATTGAAACATACAGTGAAATGTGCCGCCTGCGTTAACATACAATACAACCTTAGGATATGCCGGGGCAGACCACAAGTATTGCTGCACAATCTGGCACCAACATAGCATGTTTCAGAAAAGTTGCAGCAACTCATTTATCGGACTGCAAAAAAAACTCAACACAAAGTATGCTAAAAGCCCTTTTCGTAATTACATCATCACATCAGCCTCTTAAAGGTTGTGAATTATGTACATCTCCACCAGCAATGTTACCCTACAAAGCCCCCAACACCTCCCCCCCGCCCCCAGAGTTCGCTAAAACCAGCATTACAAAGCTGTCCAGAGCTTGGGATGAGCCGCTTGGCTCAGGTTCCAGGGGTGAAGGAACAGCAGATGCCTCTGGCTTGTCCAGAGGTGTGATGACATGCTCATGGCCATGTCGTGATGGCAGGGGCATGGTATCAGAATCCTCCAAATCCTGGTGGGCCTGTTCAAGGTGATCTACCACAATACGTTCAGGTTTACCCCTCTTATTTATGATGATAGTCTTTTCTCCCCATTCCAAACACACAACGTGCAATCGGAAGGGGGCCAGAGGGGATGTTGGTGTGTATCATGGTGGACAGAAACGAACGAAGCACGATGTAGGTCATAGGAACCCAAGGTTGCTGCATGCCATGATGGGAGGTAGGAATAGGTGTGAAGGAATTAAATTTACTGAGAAGGGTGGAACGCTGTTGAGAGGCTGACCAGGCAGTTGTGATGTGGGAATGAAATCACCTGGCATTTCTAGAGGCTGCCTGTCTGCCAACTCAGCCACGGACGACTGCAGGTCCTCTTTTGGAGCTGTTCTGAGTGCCAGTAGGACATACGGGAGATGATCACGCCAACACTCATCAGTCAGAGCAGCCTTTAAGGAGCAGTGAAACTGCTCACATAGGCCACTGGACTGCAGGTGATATGCCGTGGTGTGACATAACCTAAAGCTGAGGTTCTAGGCCATCACAGACCAGACATTTGATATGGATTGAGGATTGCTGTCAGAGATAATATCAGATAGGATGCCAAACCGAGCAAACCAGGTGCCTATGAATGCCCTAACCATACCTGTGGCCGATGTCAATGCTAGAGTGATAGCCTCTGGGCACCTGGTGATATGGTCCACCATGGTAAGGAGGTGTGTAAAACTGAAGAGGCATGGTCAAACTGTCGCTCAGGGACCTCAAAAGGCGCTTATGGTGCTTGAAAATGACGGTTAAATTTTGCCTGCCAGCACTCCACCAAGGTTGCAATTCAATCATGCAAGTCCTTTCTGAGACCATGCCAAACAAGCTTAAGTACAACCAGTTTCTGTGAGGCCTTCCGACCCAGATGCGAGAGGACTTACATGGAGTTGAAAACAGTCCACCTTCAGTTTGTGGGCACGATGGAGCGAAGGCAAACTATTGAGGTGTCACACAGGAAAGTTGCCCCAGCTTCCCTGAACTTAACGTCAGCCAACCACAGGCCTATGACTGCTGTTTAATAAGCCTAGGCCTCAGGGTCAGTAACTTGGTTGGCTGCCATGCTGGCATAGTCAACCCCTATGTGCATGGCCTCAATGGCTGGCTGTGAGAGGCAATCAGCAACAGATTTATTTTTCCCCTTGACATGTTGTATATCAGTTGTGAGTTCTGATACATAGGCCAGTTGGCATTGCTGCTGTGCAGACCAAGGCTCTGATATTTTGGCTACCACCTGCATGAGGGGTTTGTGGTCAACGAATACTGTGGAATGTCAACACTCTAGAAAAAAATGTAAATAGTCGACAGCCAGATAGAGACCAAGAATGATAGAGACGGTCAAATGTGCTGTACTTCCTTTTGGGTGGGGGGGGGGTGGAGCTGCTGACTGATGAAGGTGAGAGACTGATACTCACCTCCAACCAATCGCTCGTGCACAGCGCCCACAGCATAGTCTGCGGAATCAGTAGTTATGGCTATAGGTGCATCGGGGAGTGAGTCTGCCAATAGGGTCATGTTTGAAAAAGCTCACTTAGCATCATCAAATGCCCTGGTCATGTCCACTGACCAGTCAAGCAATTGCTTAGGGGTATTCCCTTTAAGCATACTATACAGGGGAAACATAAGTTTAGCACTTATGGAATGAAGCGGTGGTTCTTCCAGCAAGATAGCAGCATGACTGGTCATACAAGCTTCTCCGGGGTCAAAAAAAGGTACTACCATTCTACTTAAATATATATCTAATGATTACAAGATCCTGTTAAGATCTCAAAGGGCTGCCTCTCTACAGCATTTGTGAGTTGCTCGCTGGTGGAGATAATGAAGGAACTGAGCAACAGGCTTACAGTCAAATAGCAAGAGGTTGTCATGGTGGCTTGTCTTTGTGATCGCAAGACCCCTCTGGACATTGTTAATCTGGTATGCTGCAAGTTTGATTTGCTGATTTATTGGATGCGAGCTGGGATGGGTGGAGGGGGCCTAGTCCTCAGCTGTAGCGAGGATTAGGCCTGAAGCCACGGTGTTGCCTGTTTACAGCCTCCCGGAGGGAGGGGACAAAGACGTCGGACTTCACCAGGGGCGGTGTGGCGAGGTGTCCAGTATGGAGTCGGAGCTGCCCTCCCAGGGTTTCGCTCAGCACAAGACAAGCTCTGTTGTGGCTGACTGCAGACTTTTAGCAGCACTCCTTGGACGCAGGCCTCAAGATGCCAGGTCGCTTGCTTTTCAGCCGCTGAAGGTGAGGCATCCGAACCATCGTGTTCTGCTGGGGGCGGTATAGCGCAGCTGTGGTGACTGAAGATTTGAAATGGATATATGCATATTCATTGTTGTATTTCCACTGATATTCCCTGTGGGTTTCTTGACTTGTATGCATCAAGCCGCAGTGTCATGGGATGGTGAGGTGGGCCTAGGGAGTCTTATCACCTGATTGTGATCTTGTGTGTGCTTACTGTGTGTGACTGTTGGTAATGTGTTTTTGTAAATTGACCCCATAGTTATGCTGTGCTGTTTGGCTGTATTTATGAGTATTCATATATGGTTAAATCATGATTAAACTTGAATTGAATTGAATTGAAATTCACCATTCCTAAAAACTCCATTTGTTCTTTAATAGTGCATGGTGGTGGGAAATCCATACTAGCGGCTATTTTTGATGGGAGGGGCTTCACACCTTCTGTGGAAATGCGATTGCCAAGAAAGTCAATGGTTGACAATCTAAACTCACATTTAGCAGGGTTAATAATCAACCTATGTTGGCTAAAGCACTTGAAAAATGTGAGGAGATGGGATAACTGTTTGGAATTGGATGCACTGGTGACAAAATTGACTGTCCAGCTAAACATGTTGAAAAGTTTTGGATATGTGGGACCGATATCGATTGGAGGGAGGGGGGTAGTAACCTTGATAAGATGTTGGTAACTGCCACATGGGTGACAGCCACCATCAGGCTTAAGGACCAAATGGAGAGGCAAAGCTCAGGGGCTAGTCAACCGACATATAATGCCAAGTCTTTCCTTGTTGACAAACTCAGCCTTTACTAGCTTTTCTGGGTCCTGTCTATGTGAAAGGGCACGGACAGGTGGGCCAGTTGTAGAAATGTGGAAAAACACAGGCCCGGTATGGTCTGTTTCGTAGCTGTGGGCCTTGCTGACCGGACTTATTGAGGTAGATAAAGGAGGAGGAATGCTGCATTGCTGCCTGGCTGAGTGCAGACTATCAGCCACTTTAGCCAGCTCCCTATAGTCCTTCACTGGTGCATTAGTGAGGGCTATGCAAACTTGATCACACTTGCTGCATGAAGAATTCTTTAAAAATAAAACCAAGATAGTGATTTGGACTCTTTGGTGTGCTCAGTCACTGATAGACCAAAAGTCAGTAAAAGATGAGTTTTCTGCAATCGGTAGTTATTATGTTCATTTGGGTGTTTTAGTAGACTCACCACTCTCGCAGCTGTGGAGTTGCTGAGCGACTCAGGAATATTTGGTGTTGTCGGTGGAGATTACTTGAAGCATGAATTGAACCTCTGCCTGTACTCCGGCAGTTTCAAAGTGATCTGTGATATGTTCCATAATTCTGGATTTGTCCTAGAGCATCGGGGTCACTAATGTAGGTTTTTGTAAATAAAACGGCAGAGGCATTTTAGGTTTCAGAAAAACCGTGGCATCTCATTTATTGAACACCAAAATACTCAACCCAAAGCACACTAAAAACCCTTTACATAATTGCATCATCACGTCAGACCAACCTCAAGGTGAAATCCCAGCTCGATATTGTGAATTATATACATTTCCACCGATTATGTTACCCTACACTGGTCTTCTCCAGTGGACTTCCGACTCATAGACCCAGTGCTTTGACCATCAGGCTTTGACTTCCAGACATCCAAACAGCCTTTGGGTTTTGATCTTCAGTATCACCCTCAGGACTGAATGATGATAGGACCCTAAGCTCCAGGCCTTGAACTCTGGACTCACTAACTCATATACCTAGGGGTCACTGGGCCTCATGCCTCTTGTCTGCATAGACGTCCGATCCCAGAACCAACTGACCTCGGTGACTCGCTGACGCAGTGAGCCACCAGCCCATAGCCTCGCTGGTCCGTCATACACAGCACTTGCCAGCCCAAAAGCCATGGATGTCCTCTGTCACATGGCCATAACTCTGTCCTTTGAGCATGGAACAGAGGTCTAGAATCCAAATGTCCTTCATTGTATGTCACATCGATAGCCTTCAAGCTTGGATTGTGGAGCAAGTGTCTGGACTCTGCCTTGACTTCCAAGCCCTTCACATCCCTGTCCCTGACTTCTAATTCACACACATTGCCATCTCTGAAATATACCCTGACCCCTACTCCACCCGCTGTTCCTTAACCCATCCCTATGATCTTACTGTAAGTCTGAACCGTGACCTTGAGGAGACCACAGACTACAGTGTTACTGATGCTACTTTGGACAGGCAAACACGAGGAAATCTGCAGATGCTGGAAATTCAAACAACACACACAAAATGCTGGTGGAACACAGCAGGCCAGGCAGCATCTATAGGGAGAAGTGTCAGGACGAAGGGTCTCGGCCCGAAACGTTGACAATGCTTCTCCCTATAGATGCTGTCTGGCCTGCTGCATTCCACCAGCATTTTGTGTATGTTGCTATTTTGGACAGTTTCATTTTTATTTGAGCATGCTATTTCTTCATGTTGAATCCTACTCTGTACTGTGTGATATGAATCGTTAATAGGAAAACAAAATGCACAATTTTCTTTTGTAGATAATATAGATTTCCTTTGGCTTCAATACAAAGCGGATGCAAAAGCTAATAATAGCAGAGTTTACGAAATGTTCTAAATGCTAAGCATGGCACTATCAGACAAGAGCACTTGTGTTGTGCAAACAATTATTAACATAAAGGATGTAATTTCAATGCTTGATGTTTTCTTTTGATAATTGACAGGGCAAGATAGGAATGAAGCTGCCCTTTTACTGGCCTCACTGACGCATTCTGTTTCATTATCAAGCTAATATTTAAACTGAATCTCTGTTATTATCATTGCATTAACTAAAGCAGATTGAAAAGGCTTTGCATGCCACCAGATGAAATACTGGGCAGCTGCAAACGTTACAGAGGTTTTGCATGTGGTCTGCCAGACCAAGTGATGGACCTTTATCAAGCAAATTAGAATTTTCCTCAATGGTTCGAATTGCCTATCATTAATATTCCATATCCGTTCCATTTACTGGACTAATTAATGGGGCTGTGATATTTACAAAATGCAGTCATCTCAACATATTGCACAGTACAAATTGAGTAATAGACTAATATAATTACCTTTATTAATTTGCTTTTTTGTGTGTATGATCAAAAATTATTGCAGCTAATTGTCTAGAAGTCATGTCTTCTGCTTGATGAGGTGTCTTTTTTAGTATGAAGTATTGGAAATACTTTTTTTAAAGGGTTTGAATGCAACCTTGAAGCAATGCTAAAACCACATTAAACTGTGTTAGAAATTTAGTCCTAATACAAGATGTTCTTCAATAAACTTTGTTGTGTGATCTCTCATACTCAATATAACAGCTATAACTCCTTATAATCCATTTGGGAAGTTAACTTCCCACTAATGCTGTGGTCAGCATATACTCCTGGTAAAATCTATTAATATTCTATTCTAACATGTAGTAAGTGAAAAATGGTTGAACTACATTGGCTCATTGGAAAGGTGGGATTGGTTTATTTTGCTGAGTTCCTGAGCAGCAGGAACCCTCTATCATCTGGACACAGTACTGCTGACCCACTTTCTATTCCTGTCCATAATACCTTTGGGGAAATGACCAGCAGAGGGAATGTTGTCCCTTTGAATTGAACATGGTTAGAGATCATATTAAAGGCCCCTTAGAATGTGCTTTCCACATGGTGGAAAACAATTTATATTTTTTCACTTTTTTTCTCCTGCCATCAAATTTCTGAACACATGAACACTACTTCATTATTTTGCTCTTTTTTGCACTATTTTATTTGTATATATTTTAATTGTAATTTATAGTAACTTTTGTGTATTGTGCTATACTGTTGTGAAAACACATATTTCACAATGTAAGTCAGTGATAATAAGGCTGATTCGGATTCTTACTTTTATTGTTTGTGGGTTATACCTAATGTTAAATAACGAAACAACACCATCTGCCTTTCTACAAGTTATATCAGATATTTTATCTCACCCACTGCTTTAATGAAAAGCACAGCATCAAAGTTCTTCATTGTCAAGAATCACACAGATTGAGGAAGTCTCAGGTCTGTGCTGAGTTACCAAGTTTATTATCATCAAACTTAGAAAACTACCCCTGTTGTAATAAAGTCTCTGAGACAACGATCAGGTGAGGTGATTATTTGTTCAAAGTGGAATGCTCTCTCCCTCAAGGACACAGATTAAATATCAGAAATATATAGATGCAGATTAACAGGGGCAAACAGAGCCTTCCTTTTGCCTTTACAGATAATACCATACAATTTGTAATTGACTGGCATGGAAAGAAAACCAGGTGCTGTTTTCAGATCTATCATTTTAGGCTGTTATCAGCACTGATCTGGCAATATATATTTCACCTAGTCTAGCACAGGTGAAGTAAAAACAGTAAATATTGGAAGTACCAGCACATCAGGCAGCATCTATGGAGCAAGAAGTAGGATTAGTGTTCCAGCCCTTTTGTTGGAAACATGAAATTTAGGCAATTATTATTGCCTCTAGATTCACCACGTTGGAGAAGATTTCCAGAATTACTTATTATGATGCAGTTACTGTCGGCCCTCCTTATCTGTGGGTTCTGCATGCACGGATTCAACCAACCACGGATCGGGAAAACCCGAAAGTTCTCTCTCCAGCACTCGTTGTTTGAGCATGTACAGACTATTTTTTCTTGTCATTATACTCTAAACAATACAGTATAACAACTAGTTACATAGCATTTACATTGTATTAGGTATTATGTGTAATCTAGAAATGATTTAAAGTATATGGAAGAATGTGCGTAGATTATATGCAAATACTACACCATTTTATATAAGGGACAAGCACCCACGTATTTTGGTATCCGCGGGGGTGGGGGGGGGGGTCCCGGAACCAATCCCCTGCGGATAAGGAGGACCGACTGTATTAATCCTTATAGTCTTCGGGGACTCTGTCACATTCCTGATGGAAAAAAAATCAGTGGGAAAAAGGATCCTGAGTGCATGTAGGAAAATGATCTGTTATAATCAGAAAAACGGCTGTGTTTGATGAAGAAAAATATCTGGTGGTTAAAAAGAACTAGATGCTACAACAAAGAGATAATGGGCTGGATCCTGACAACAACCCAAAACCAAAGGGACAGCAGGTCCTGCGCAGAGTCAAGTATTAATATGTCCTGTTCTTGGAGGCAGCTATTACAGTTCCCAGACTGAAAACCATTGAGGACAAAGCAATATATAAGAGGCATTTGCACAGTCACATCAATAGACAAGGTATACAAGGATATGGCGCTAAAGTGAGCAAATGCAATTTGTTTAGAAGCACTACAGAAAGGTAAGCAGAAAGGGTGAGCGGAAAGGGTGTTTATGACTCAATGATTTTTAAAGCAGCTCATTTCACTCAGATGCCAAACATACTCCTTTTCCTTCCCCACTGCACACACTGTAACTACTACAAAAGGCTCTGCAGTTTTTAACAAGGCAACTCCAAACTCCAAAAGCATCTCACACTCTCAGAACTTCTGCTACTAAGAGCAGCTGGTACATGTGATCACAATCACCTCTGCTTCCCCTCTAAGCCACCCACGATCTTGATTTGGAAATATATTCCTTTATCCTCACTGTAACACAATCCTGGGACTCGTGTCCAACAGCACTGCAGGAGAATCTGACCAGAAGGACGGCAGTGACCCAAAATTTTAGTCTGCCACTGCCAAGAGCAATTAGAGATGGGCCACCAGTGCTGGCTTTATCAGTGATGAGCAAGTCTTGAATAAAATGCTTAAAATTTTGGTTACTTTCTATAAAGTTAAGGACAGATCCATCTCAATGCAGTTAATAGTGAATCACTTAAAGTGAACATGTGGAAGAAGGAGTTGTGAAACTTGGATTAAGCCATGGAGCAGGTAGGAGTGATGGAGACTTAAGTAAACTTTAGAAACCCATTTATTTTAATTTACCTGTAATTGTCAAAGAGTGGATCACATTCAGCTCTAGTCCCGTCTCATTTCTCAGGAGGATCCTTCAGCAGGTGCTTGATTATATAACTCTGCTTTTCGCATTGGCCCAAATTATCTAATTGAAGCGTACAATAATTTAGGAGTGCAGATTGGCCCCACTGTAACAGTAGCATTTGGATCAAATGTGCATCACATTAAATATTTCTACCCCAAGAGATCAACTTCTGTCAAATGATTCACTGTCTACTTGTTAAGCCTTGTAATAATAAATTTGTATTGACTTGCTTCTTTCTACCAACGTTCCTGATGCAGTTAGACTGGGCTGGGAAATGTCACATTAAAATATTCACCCCGAATAATAAAGATTAGCTTGGACGCATACACATTTGCCTGAGGGTTGCAAATTCATGTTGAGACCATGGGCAGCGGCTGCCATCTGACAGGCCAGAGATCAGCTCCAGTTAATGCTATCGCATGATGAATAAATCCAAAGCATACGTGACAGTGGTGCCTTTACCAAAGTGCCCTTTCACATGTGCTTCCCGCTGCTTTTCTGGACTCCAGCATTCGATGCCCTTTTTATATTTCACATCTTTTGCAAGCAGCCTCTGATGGGGCAATATGTGCTTGATGTATGCTTGCCCCTCAGTGCTTTGAAGCCGCAGGCCTGCCTGAGGATCACATGGAAAATAAAAACTAGGACACCCTAGTTCACATCTACCTTCACTTGCATGTGAGCTCTTCATTGCTTTGGAATGCTACTTCCAAGGCAATTGGATAATAATTATAATTTTATTACCTTATTTGACACTGTAAATGAAGAACAATAGGTAATTAGGAATGTAAATGACTGCTGTAATTATGTGGTAATAACAGCTCAGAAACAGGCCTTCAATCAGAACATCCTGGTCTTTGAGCTGAATGCTAGCCTCTTCTTACCCTACTTTAGGCCGCGTTAGGAAAACAGTTTGCCCTTTGTCCACCATTTTGCACCTCTACTTCCCACTAGACCAGTCAGAGTCAACAATTACCCACGGGAAGGAGATGTTAGTTATGCTGCTTTCTGTGGTGACAAATGATTCATGTTCTGACAATCGTCATGTAAAGAAGCTGTTCCAAAGCTCTTTACAGATTTCGATCAACTGGATAGTTTACATTTAGAGTGAAGAACTGGACTGTGACTGCCATTTGGACAATTACCTGCTGCTTTCATAAAATCACAGTTTTAGTGCAATTGGCTCTGATTTTCCACTGCTATGACCATAAGACCATGAGATCATGTTTTGCTTCTTCTGAAGTTTGGTTACTGATTGAAAACATAGAGAAGAAAGCCAAGATTTGTGAATTCATCACCTGGTCATCCACTCCCCCCCCCCCCCAAGCTCTCCTTATTTACAAGGTTTGAAACTTGATTTCCGTAAATCTGATCTCCTACGAAGGGATGGACATTGAAAGATATCTTGAACAAAATGAAGAAGATAAGACCATAAGACAAAGGAGTCGGCCATTTGGCCCATCGAGTCTGCTCCACCATTTTATCATGAGCTGATCCATTCTCCCATCTAGTCCCACTCCCCCACCGTCTCACCATAACCTTTGATGCCCTGGCTACTCAGATGCCTATCAATCTCTGCCTTAAATACACCCAATGACTTGACCTCCACTGCCGCGAGTAGCAACAAATTCCACAGATTCACCACCCTCTGGCTAAAAAAATTTCTTTGCATCTCTGTTCTGAATGGCGCCCTTTAATCCTTAAGTCACGCCCTCTCGTACTAGACTCCCCCAGCATAGGAAACAACTTTGCCAATAAGATAACCTTATTGCTAATGTTTCACCTATACATCATAAGCCCATAAGATCATGATGTAGGAGAAGAATTAGGCAATTTTCCCATCGAGTCTGCTCCACCATTCCATCATGGGTGATTTTTTTATCCTTCAATACCAATCTCCTACTTTCTCTGCATAACCTTTGACGCCCTGACTAATCAACCTCCACATTAAATATACTCAAAGTCTTGGCCTCTATGGCTGTCCATGGCAATGAATTCCACAGATTCACCACTCTTTGGCTAAAGGAATCCCTCCTCATCCCCATCCTAAATGGTAGTCCCTCTATTCTGAGGCTGTAGACTCACCCTCTGTTGGAACCATCCCCTCCATATCCACTCTATCTATGTCAATGTAAATATCACACACACACACACACACACACACACACAGTCCATGTTGCATCACTACATCCAAGCAGCTGAGCAGCCTCATATTACAAGTTGGAAGGTACCCTACTTGATACTTAGTAAATGTTCAATCTCTAACCTCTCTTCAAAGCCCCATAGTTTTGATCAAACTGGCCCCTCACTATGTAGCTAGATTCCAACAGAGCTCAGCATGACATGACCATTTAGAAACATAGAAAACCTACAGCACAATACAGGTGCTTCAGCCTACAAAGTTGTGCCGAACATGTCCCTATCTCAAAAATTACTAGGCTTACCTATAGCCCTCTATTTCACTAAGCTCCACATACCTATCTAAATGCCTCTTAAATGACCCTATCATATCCGCCTCCACCACTGTTGCCGGCAGCCCATTCCACACACTCATCACTCTCTGAGTAAAAAACTTACCCCTGACATTTCCTCTGTACCTACTCCCCTGCACCTTAAACCTGTCCTCTTGGGGCAACCATTTCAGTCCTGGGAAAAAGCCTCTGACTATCCACACGATCAATGCCTCTCATCATCTTGTACACCTCTATCAGGTCACCTCTCATCCTCCGTCGCTCCAAGAAGAAAAGGCAAAGTTCACTCAACCTGTTTTCATAAGGCATGCTCCCCAATCCAGTCAACATCCTTGTAAATATCCTTTGCACCCTTTCTATGGTTTCCACATCCTTCCTGTAGTGAGGTGACCAGAACTGAGCACAGTACTCCAAGTGGGGTCTGACCAGGGTCCTAGGTAGCTGTGACATTACCTCTTGGCTCCTAAATTCAATTCCACAATTAATGAAAGCCAATGCAGCATATGCCTTCTTAATCACAGAGTCAACCTGTGCAGCTGCTTTGAGCGTCCCATGGACTCAGACCCCAAGATCCCTCTGATCCTCTACACTGCCAAGTCTCACCATTAATACTATATTCTATTGATATTCATTGATCCTGGATTTTGAATATCCTTTTTCCCACCAATCTTATCAGCCTCAATACAATGGGAATGTGCGTTTTATAGGACACTCTCTGTTAATTCTGGATGCATGGGATGCTGTGTCCGATCTTGGTTACTCTTCCTTCATCATGTTTAGTGCCTTTTGAAAGCTGTAAATGAATTTCTGAACAGGGAGCATCTTTATTTCCTTTGTAATTTACAAAACTAATTGAAGAATAAAGTTCTATAATGAACTACGTTGGATCTGCCTGCTTCCATTTTCATTTGCAATAAGAACAATAAGATGGAATGATGTCTGTCATGACAAGTGCTGTTCATGACTCTGTAAATTGCTGAAAATCGTTACATCTTGATGAGTGACTTCAGCCAATACACCAGTGTGACAAGCAGCTCAATAACACATTAATGCATATGTACCATTTAATCTCCTGTGCCTATTCCAGCACTCAATGAGGTTATGACTGCTCTGTGAACTTAGTCAATATATTTGCTTTTGCCCATATTCTTTGGTTAACAGATATTGTTTGTTGATTTAAAAGTAATGACCTATGTTGCAACAGATGCCATTTGTAGAGACAGAGAGGAATACAGCATGGAAACTGACCATCCAGTTCACTGAATCTGCACCAGCCATGAACCGTACATTTACACAATCCTTACATTAATTACACAATTCCTCCAGATTCTAACTCTGGCCCACAACTTCTCACTCAATGTCTGCAAGACCAAGGAACTGACTATAGACTCCAGGAGAGGGAATCCCAATGGCTATGAGGCAGTCCTCATCAAAGGATCAGAAACCTTAAGTTCTGGGTGTTACTATTTCAGAGGACCTGTCCTTGACCCAGCATGTAAGTGCAATTGTGAAGAAAGCTCAGCAAAGCCTTTACTTCCTTAGGAGTCTGTGGAGAGTTGGCATGACATCTAAAACATTGACATGCTTCTCTTGATGTGTACTGGAGAGTGTATTGACTGGCCGCATCACAGCCTGGTATGGAAACACCAGTGCCTTTGAACGGAAAATCATGCAACAACTTTTGGATTCTGCCCAGTACATCATGGGTAAAGTCTTCCCAACCACCATGTAGCACACGTAGATGGAGATGGAAGAGTCCAAAGTATTTTTTACCATAAACACTCAAAGGGCTTGATCACTCCTATAGGCTTGTTTCTAGGTAGCATCTCCATCTGCACTCTGGCAGAACACTATGGACCAAGTGCTGCAAGCCTGCCAAGTACTCAGTGTTAACTGGCTGACATCATTGTTACTGGTGATGACGACAAGGAATATCTCCAAATGCTCAAGACAGTGTTAAAAGATTAGAAGATGATGGGCTCAAAACACAGGACAAGTGTGAATTCTTTAAACCAAGCATCACATACTGTGGTGACATTATTGATGAACAAGGATTATAGAAATATGCTGAGAAATTTCAAGCAGTGGTGGATGCCCCAAGGCCAAAGAATGTGTCATTCTTGTGGTCCCGTTTAGAACCTGTTGCTCACTATAAAAAGGCTCCTGTCAAACATGGTTATTGTGCTCAACCCCTTGAATTTATGACTACAGATTGGGAAGAAATGGAAATGGAAATGGACAAAGCAGTGTGAGGTGGCTTTCCAAACGGCAAATAAAATGGTGACATCAGACACTGTACTTATACAATATAATCTGTAGTGTCCAGTGAAGCTTGCCTGTTGCACCCTCGTTGTACAGTGTAGATGCAGACATGTTGCATTTTATGACTGATGGAAATGAACGCACTATCACTCATGTTCCTTTGCTTCATGTTCCCTTTCCACTGCAGAGACACATCACACACAGACTGTTAAAGAGGGCTTGAGTCTGGTTTGGTGTGTAAAATATTTCAATCAGTACCTGTATGGGAGAGAGTTTACACTCATTACCGATCATCAACCATTAGTGTCCATTTTTAATCTACAGAATGGTGTTCCACGAACAGCAGCAGAAATGCAGAAATTGACTATTTCTGGGAAGACACGGTTAGGTAGCATTCTGAAGTTCGGTTATTTAGTAAAATATTGACTTCAGCAACCAATCTTTAGAGCTGAATGTGGATTGTAGATTAAATTTAAATTGCAGCCCCTGGAGATGTAGCTAGCAGTTAGCTGGAAAACCAAACGGTGCTGATTAACGATCATGTCGGGTGTCTGGAGTGTGGATGTGAAGAAGGAGTTGTGTAAGTTCAAAGGAAGCATTGCAGATACACTGTAAATATAGAATTGTCTGTTGATCTTCAGCAGCTAAAATGTCATGCAATATTGGGTCGAACTTGTCTCTTCCTCCAGAGAGTGTCTCACTTTGTTGAATAAAGATGCCAGTCGCATCTCTCTGGTGACTTTGTTCATGTTACAACAGGCACAATTACAAGATTGAACTCAAGAGGACAACTAATCATGGAAATGCTGATGGTTTATCCCGTTTACCTTTGGATAAGGAGATACCTGAAAAATTTATTAAAGCGGAGACTGCTCTTGATGTATTACAACCGTAGGGTTATAGAGAAGTACGGCACAGAAACAGGCACTTTGGCCCATCTATTCCATGTCAAAACCATTTAAACTACCTACTCCCATTGACCTGCACCAGGACCATAGCCCTCCATACCCTTATTTTCCATGTATCTATCCAAACAGCCCAAATGCTGCAATCAATCTGCCATGTTCCATTTGTGCTGTCAGCTCATTCCACACTCTCTGACTCTGAGTGAAGAAGTTTCCCTTCATGTTCCCCTTAAACTTTTCACCTTTAACCCATGACTTCCAGTTGTAATTTCACCTAACCTCAGTGGAAAAAGCCTACTTGCATTTACCCTATCTATACCCCTTATAATTTTGTATACCTCTATCAAATCTCCACTCAGTCTTCTATGTTCTAACCCAGGCATGGGCAAACTACGGCCCGGGGGCCATATGCGGCCCGTTAAGCTTTTTAATCCAGCCCGCAGAACTTGATGAAATTATATTAATAAACCTTGTTAACGTTTTTTCCCTGCAATTCTGGCGTTTTCCCAATAGATGACGCACTCTATATACATTGACCTTTGTTGAGGTGCAACGTATTACTCCACATTTGCGCTTTACTCTTTGTTCGGCTCGACCTATTTGTGTGAACAGGCGTTCAGCGTCATGAACATCAACAAAGCCAGCCGCAGATCCAAGTTAACTGACCAACACCTCAGATCCATCCTGAGAATCGCCACAACAAAACTAAATCCAGATTTTGATGCGCTGGCTAAAAAGGGAGACCAACAACACTGTTCCCACTGAAATTAAAAATAAGTTTCTTCGTTGTGTTATGTAAAAAATGCATTTGAAAATATTTTTTTCAATAAGCCTTTCATGTTACGTCATTTCTGTTAAGTGATGGACATGAGTAGTACGCAGGTGCACATACGTTCTCAAAATAAAAAATGCGCTCCAGATCAAATAACGGGCTCCGCATACTGGCGCGCTGTCACTGTTCTGTCCTTGTGCTGGTCGTTGTTGAGTTTTGGCAGAGGGGACAATTGAATAAGAAGGAGCAGGACAAGTAGACCTGCATCTCCTACCGTTTTTGAAATAAAGACAGTCAGGAGGAGAGTGATGATGATAATATCTTGAAGGATAACAGAATTTTCAGTGCTTTAAAATAATAACTGTTACTATTAAAAAAAGCTGTATTTTATTCATTTACTTTTCAGTGTTTTAAAAGTCATTTCAATAAATAGCTAAATACCATGGGACTTCAAAGACAGATATTTTGTTGTAATGCATTTGTTCATTTTCAATTGAAATTAAAGCACATGTTTTCTACATACCCCATGATATTTTATTTTCTCTTATGAGGTGTATTACCAAAACACTCCGTCCATCTGCTCCTGGTCCGGCCCCCCTGACAAATTTTAGAACCCTTTGTGGCCCACAAGTCAAAAAGTTTGCCCACTCCTGTTCTAACCTATTCAAACTTTCCTTATAACTCAGGTCCTCCAGACCCAGCAACATCTTGTAAATTTTCCCTGCAGTCTTTCAACCTTGTTTACATCTTTCCTGCAGGTAGGTGACCAAACCTGAACACAATACTCCAAGTTAGGCCTCAACAATGCCTTATACAACTTCAACATAACATCCCATCTCCTGTGCTCATTACATTGATTTATGATGCTAATATGCCAAAAGCTTTCTTTACGACCTTACCTACCTGTGATGAAACTTTCAACAAATTATGGACCTGCAATCCCAGATCCCTTTGTTCTACTGCACCCACAGTGTCCTATCATTCACTTTGTCAGACCTACCCTGACTGGTCCAACCAAAGTGCAACACCTTGCAGTTGACTTCATTCAATTCTATCTGACATTTTTCCAGTTGATGCAGATCTGTCTGCAAGCTATGATCACCTTCCTCACTGTCAACTACACCCCCACTCTTGGTGTCATCCACAAACTTGCTGATCCAGTTAACCACATTTTCTTATAGATCATTGATATAAATGAGAAACTAATGACAATCCAGCACCGATCTGTACTGAACACCACTAGTCGCAGGCCTCCAGTCAGAGAGCAACCATCTAATATCACTCTCTGGTTTCTCCCACTAAGCCAAAGTCTAATCTAATTTACTTCCTCGTCTTGAACGTTGAGCAACTGAACCTTCTTAACCAACCTCTCATGTGGGACCTTGTCAGATGTCTTGCTGAAGTCCATGTAGACAACATCCACTGCCTTGCCTTCATCCATTTTTCTGGTTACTTCTTCAAAAAACTTTAAGATTGTTTTGACATGACCTACTGCACACAAAGCTATGTTGACTAACCTTAATTAGTCCATGACTATCCAAATACTTACAATTCGCTCTCTTGGAATACCTTCTGAAACACCCTGGTTTCCATGGCTGCGTAAGTATAGGGAAGACAACCTCCAGCCTGGCCAACCTGATGAGATTGAGATGCTCTCCCACCCCAAACCCCAGTTTGTGTGAATACTGTGTAATTTGCTATCCTCTTACAAATTGGTGCCACAAAATAACAGACAGTGCACTACATATAATTGAAGGAATTGTATTTATGAATCTTAACTTAACTAAAAGGTTAGTAAAGAATAACAAAAAGAAAAGGGCCCATTCTAATTAAACCGTCAAATGTGTGCATATTGAAGTTTGTCTTGAACTTGTGACAGTGGAAAAGTGTGTATGGAACCGGAGGAGATAGCAGAGGTACTTAATGAGTACTTTGCTTCAGTATTCACTATGGAAAAGGATCTTGGCGATTGTAGGGATGACTTACAGCGGACTGAAAAGCTTGAGCATGTAGATATTAAGGAAGAGGATGTGGTGGAGCTTTTGGAAAGCATCAAGTTGGATGAGTCACTGGGATCGGACGAGATGTACCCCAGGCTAATGTGGGAGGCAAGGAAGGAGACTGCTGAGCCTCTGGCGAAGATCTTTGCATCATCAATAAGGAAGGGAGAGGTTCTGGTGGATTAGAGGTTTGCAGGCATTGTTCCTTTATTCAAGAAAGGGAGTAGAGATAGCCCAGGAAAGTATAGACCAGTGAGTCTTACTTCAGTGGCTGGTAAGTTGATGGAGAAGATCCTGAGAGGCATGATTTATGAACATTTGGAGAGGCATAATGTGATTAGGAATAGTCAGTATGGCTTTGTGAAAGGCAGGTCATGGATTACGAGTCTGATTGAATTTTTTGAGGATGTGACTAAACACATTGATGAAGGAAGAGCAGTAGACATAGTGTATATGGATCTCAGCAAGGCATTAGATAAGGTACCCTATGCAAGGCTCATTGAGAAAGTAAGGAGGCATGGGATCAAAGGGGACCTTGCTTAGTGGATCCAGAACTGGCTTGCCCACAGAAGGCAAAGAGTGGTTGTAGACAGGTCATATTCTGCATGGAGGTCAGTCACCAATGGTGTGCCTCAGGGATCTGTTTTGGGACCCCTGCTCTTAGTGATTTTTATAAATGACCTGGATGAAGAAGTGGAGGGATGGGTTATTAAATTTGCTGATGACACAAAGGTTGGAGGTGTTGTGGATAGTGTGGAGGGCTGTCAGATGTTACAGCGGGACATTGATAGGTTGCAAAACTGGGCTGAGAAGTAGCAGATGGAGTTCAACCCAGATAAGTGAGAAGTGGTTAATTTTGGCAGGTCAAATATGATGGCAGAATATAGAACTAATGGTAAGACTCTTGGCAGTGTGGAGGATCAGAGGGATCTTGGGGTCTGAGTCCATAGGACACTCAAAGCTGCTGTGCAGGTTGACTCTGTGGTTAAGAAAGCATAAGGTGCATTGGCCTTCATCAGCTGTAGAATTGAGTTGAGGAGCCGAGAGATAATGTTGCATCTATATAGGACCCTGGTCAGACCCCACTTGGAGTACTGTGCTCATTTCTGGTCACCGCACTATAGGAAGGATGTGGAAACCATAGAAAGGGTGCAGAGGAGATTTACAAGGATGTTGCCTGGATTGGGGAGCATGCCTTATGAGAATAGGTTGAGTGAACTCGGCCTTTTTTCCTTGGAATGACGGAGGATGAGAGGTGACCTGATAGAGGTGTGTAAGATGATGAAAGGCATTGATCGTGTGGATAGTCAGTGGCTTTTTCCCAGGGCTGGAATGGCTAGCATGAGAAGGCACAGTTATAATGTGCTTGGAAGTAGGTACAGAGGAGATGTCAGGGGTAAGCTTTTTTTTTAAACGCAGAGAGTGGTGAGTGCGTGGAATGGGCTGCCAGCAACCGTGGTGGAGCCTTTTTAAGAGACTGCTGGACAGGTACATGGAGCTCAGAAAAATAGAGGGCTATGGGTAACCCTGAGTAATTTCTAAGGTAAGGACGTGTTCGGCACAACTTTGTGGGCCAAAGGGCCTGTATTGTGCTGTAGGTTATCTATGTTTTTCTCTGTCACTCACGAGCTGGGCCCTCATCAGCATGAACGCCCAAACCATCTTCCAAACGTTGCTCACAATCCATCTCGAACAAATGGGTCTCCTGCCAGATCATACGCTACGACCAGTTCTCCACAGCATCTTCTCACTTCAACTCCCGCCCAACCAAAAAAACCCCAAGACCGACCTATTGACCCTCGCCAAGAAAACCTCCCACTATTTGGATGGCACACATTCCACATCATCCCTTTTCTTCAAGGGTAACCCAGACAAGCTAAGTGGGGTCATGCTTCTCGATACAAACCTTTGTTACCTGCCCTGTCTCATTCCCTAACAACAGATTCAGTATTACTGAATTACTTAGTAATACTGTATTACTGTATTACTTAGTTTCAATATAATTATGGAGAAGGATAGGACTGGACCCAGGGTTGAGATTATTGATTGGAGAAAGGCTAACTTTGAGGAGATGTGAAAGAATTTGGAAGGAGTGGATTGGGACAATTTATTTTATGGGAAGGATGTAATAGAGAAAAAGAGGTAATTTAAAGGTGAAATTTTGAGGGTACAAAATCTTTATGTCCCTGTTAGGTTGAAAGGAAAGGTTAAAAGTCTGAGAGAGCTATGGTTTTCAAGGGATATTGGAAACTTGGTTAGGAAAAAGAGAGATATCTACAATAAATATAGGCAGCATGAAGTAAATGAGGTGCTCGAGGAATATAAAGAATATAAGAAGAATCTTAAGAAAGAAATTAGAAAAGCTAAAAGAAGATACGAGGTTGCTTTGGCAAGTAAGGTGAAAATAAATCCGAAGGGTTTCTACATTTATATTAATAGCAAAAGGATAGTGAGGGGTAAAATTGGTCCCTTAGAGAATTAGTGTGGACAGCTATGTGTGGAGCAGAAAGAGATGGGGGAGATTTTGAACAATTTCTTTTCTTTGGTATTCACTAAGGAGAAGGATATTGAATTGTGTAAGGTAAGGGAAACAAGTAGGGAAGTTATGGGAACAATGATGATTAAAGAAGAAGAAGTACTGGCACTTTTAAGGAATATAGAAGTGGATAAATCTCCAGTTCCTGACAGGATATTCCTTAGGACCTTGAGGGAAATTAGTATGGAAATAGCAGGGGCTTTGACAGAAATATTTCAAATGTGATTAGAAAGGGGGATGGTGCCGGAGGATTGGCATATTGCTCATGTTTCTAAGAGTAAACCCTAGCAATTATAGGCCTGTCAGTTTGACGTCAGTGGTGGGTAAATTAATGGAAAGTATTCTTAGAAATAGTATATATAATTATCTGGATAGACAGGGTCTGATTAGGAACAGTCAACATGGATTTGTGCGTGGAAGGTCATGTTTGACAAATCTTATTGAATTTTTTGAAGAGGTTACAAGGAAAGTTGATGAGGGTAAAGCAGTGGATGTTGTCTATATGGATTTCAGTAAGGCCTTTGACAAGGTTCTGCACGGAAGGTTAGTTAGGAAGGTTCAATCGTTAGGTATTAATATTGAAGTAGTAAAATGGATTCAACAGTGGCTAGATGGGAGATGCCAGGGAGTAGTGGTGGATAACTGTTTGTCAGGTAGGAGGCTGGTGACTAGTGGTGTGTCTCAGGCTACATCCACACTAGACCGGATAATTTTGAAAATGCCAGTTTTGCGTAAAAACGATAGGTGTCCACACTATGCGTTTTTGAAAATATCTCTATCTGCATTGAAACGGATATTTCGGCAAATCTCCTCCTACTGCGCATGCGCAGGACTCATCTACCGAAAACAAATGACATGTTTGGTGTCGAATCTCGCCTTAAAAGTGCACATTTATGTAGTTACAGACTAGAAAAGCTTAAAACGATGGACAACTATTGGCTGTCGTGCAGGAGAACTTAAAACTAAAAAAAACAAATACTGGAGCGTACGGCGGCAACCGACAGGGAGTTCACAGACAGATTGACCCGGCTGATGACGAACATTGAAAAACTGACTAACTCTGTTGCATTAATGAAGCACCTTGTTAAATGTATAAAATATGTCTGCATCAGTGTTATCTTGTATTTCCATACAATGTTACATCTATTATCAGAGAAGTACTTGCACCACCTTCATACAAACAAGGACAGAAAACAGGGCAAAGTGAGTACAGTATACTTATTTATTCAGTAAGTTATGGGTCGAAGTATTTGGTGAGTACATTTCTATCTCTTCTGGCTTCAGTCTCATTGCCATCTGTTCTGAAATTGTTAAGGTGCGTTCAAGAAAACAATGAAACAGCTCACTGCCCTCTGACAGCGTTTTCAGTAGTCTCCGGTTATGGATTTATGGATTTATCCAGTGTAGTGTGGATGTAGCCTCAGTGGGTCTGTACTGGGTCCAATGTTGTTTGTCATTTACATTAATGTTCTGGATAATGGAGTGGTAAATTGGATTAGTAAGTATGCAAATGATACTGAGGCTACATCCACACTATGCCCGATAAATCCGTAACCGAAGCTTTTTCTCTTCGTTTTTACCCTCCATCCACACTAAAACAGCGTTTTCATCTCCTGAAACTGGAGCTTTTCAAAAATGCTTTCCAAGGTGAATATTTTTGAAAATGCTGCTCAGGCAGATCAGTGTGGATGGGGTAACTGGAGACTTTTGAAAATGCTGTCAGATGGCAGTGCACTATTTGATTGTTTTCTTGAATGTGTTACGAACCCCGTCACTAGGTGACTTACCAGCAAAGATAGAGAAGTCCATTAGATACTAATTTTTAACAGTATTTATTAGTAAAAATACACAAAAATAATATCAATGCAAATATACAGATAATATACGTCGTCAATACTAAACCTAAAGATGCAGGTAAAATAATAATCAATAAGAAATAAGCTCTATCATTGTCTAGGGGATAATGTATTGTCCGATGGAAATATAAAGTTCACTGCCGTTCCACAAGCTGCCGTGTTTTGGTTGTTGCTGTATTGCACTTTGTTGGAGAGAGAGAGAGAGAGCGAGAGAATGGGAAACATTTACCGCTACAGGTTTTTCCAACCTTCCTTTATGATTTTGGTCCGTCGGTGTCTCGTTGTCGTGGCCGTTCAAGTGTGACCTCTCCTTTAGCTAAACTGTTTTTCCGTGGTGAGCTCGCCACCCAGGCAAGGGAGGACGCACACGAGCCCCCACCGGCTTTCGCTACAAAACGCTGTCACTGGATTTCTAGCATTTCTCCTGGTGCGTCTAAAGGGGTTGTTCCCCAGACCCTCTTTTGTCCTTACTCACAGGGTCTCAGATGTCAATCATGTTGGGATGATGCAATCCCTCAACCAGACCACTCTGGTTGTCCCCTGAGGGGTTTCAATGAATAGTACCGTACTCAATACACAATTCCTTCTCCAAGAGACAACAGCAGTAGTCAGTGGTTCCGTTCCGCTGATGTCAGGACACATTCCACCTGGTTGTGTATTCTGCGTCTCTCTGCCTCATGATGTGTATCTCTCTCATTTCCTGGGTCCCAGACCTGAATTAATAGCGATCTTGCAATTCTCAAAAAGGAGGGGGTGACTTTGTACCCTTCAGCCCCTCAGAGTTGCTTCGCCTTTGTAACAAACGCAACCTAACAATTTCAGAACAGACGGCAATGAGACTGAAGCCGGAAGAGTTAGAAATGTACTCACCAAATATTTTGACCCATAACTTACTGAATAAATAAGTATACTCACTTTGCCCTGTTTTCTGTCCTTGCTCATATGATGGTGGTTTACCTGTTTATGCAAGTACTTCTCTGACAGTAGATGTGTAACAGCCTAATGAAACATTGTATGGAAATACAAGATAACACTGATGCAGACATGTATTATACATTTAACAAGGTGCTTTATTAATGCAATAGAGTTAGCCAGTTTTTCAACGTTCCCTTGGGATCAATAAAATATGTCTGACTGTCTGTAATGGTGTATAGTTCCCTGAAGGTGGAATCTCATGTGGATAGGGTGGTGAAGAAAGCTTTTGGTATGTTGACCTTTATAAATCACAGCATTGAGTACAGGAGTTGGGATGTAATGTTAAAATTGTACAAAGCATTGGTAAGGCCGAATTTGGAGTATTGTGTACAGTTCAGGTCACCGAATTATAGGAAAGATGTCAACAAAATAGAGAGTACAGAGAAGATTTACTAGAATGTTACCTGGGTTTCAGCACCTAAGTTACAGGGAAAGATTGAACAAGTTACAACTTTATTCTTTGGAGCGTAGAAGGTTGAGGAGGGACTTGATAGAGGTATTTAAAATTATGAGGGGGATAGATAGAGTTGATGTGGATAGGCTTTTTCCATTGAGAGTAGGGGAGATTCAAACAAGAGGATATGAGTTGAGAGTTAGGGGGCAAAAGTTTAAGGGTAACACGAGGGGGAATTTCTTCACTCAAAAAGTGGTAGCTGTGTGGAACAAGTTTCCAGTAGAAGTGGTAGAGGCAGATTTGGTATTGGCATTTAAAGTAAAATTGGATAGGTATATGGACAGGAAAGGATTGGAGGATTTTGGGGTGAGTGCGGGTCAGTGGGACTAGGTGAGAGTAAGTGTTCGGCATGGATTAGAAGGGCCGACATGGCCTGCTTCCGTGCTGTAATTGTTATATGGTTATATTACACACCCTCTCATTGGGACTACTATGTACTGATTAAGGAAACTTTCCTGAACACATTTGAGAAACTCTATCCCATCTCATCATATTACAGTATGGGAGTCCCAGTAAATATGTGGAAAATTAAAATCACCTACTATGTTTCTTGCAACAGTCTATGATCACTTTGTAAATTTGTCCCTCAAAATCCCTCTGTCTGTTGGATGGTCTGTGAAATAGCCCCATTAATGTGGTCATACCTTTCTTATTTCTCAGTTCCACCCATAAGGCCTTACTAGATGAGTTCTCCAGTCTACCCTGATGGAACACAGCCACAACATTTTCCCTGACTAGAGACACCACCCCTCCTCCTTCAATCCCTCCCACTCTGCAGTCGAAAACAATGGAATATTGAGCTGCCAGTCCAGTTCCTCCTGCAATCAAGTCTCTCTAATGTCTGTAATATCGTAATTCCAGGTGTGGATCCATGCCCTGAGCTCATCTGCCTTTCCTACACTACTTCTTAATTGAAATATACACAGCTCAGACACGAGCTGCACCATGCTCAACCTTTTGATACCTGATTTTGTCTGAGATCTTACGAATACCCATCTGCACAACCTCTCCACTAACTGTTCTGGCTTGCTGGTTCTTATTCTCCTGCATATCTAGTTTAAACCCTACCAAACAGCATTAACAAACCTTCCCACCAGGACATTAGTCCACTTCCAGTTCAGGTAAAAACCATCACTTCTGTACAGGTCCCACCTTTCCTGGAAGAGAGCCCAATAATTCAAAAATCTTATGCCCTCCCTCCTACACCAACTTTTTAGCCACATATTAAACTGTATAATCTTCCTATCTCTGGCCTCACTCGTACGTGGCACGGGTAGCAATCCTGAGATCACAAGCCTGGAGGTCCAGCACTTTAACTTACACCTAACTTCGCCTTTAACTTAGTATCTTCTATACCAGAAAACCAGGTATGATTTGCAGAGAGTTATTTCAAGGGTGAAGAGACAATTTTGTATGAAGTTGGAGGCATCATTGGATGTATGACAACTCTGGCAGGATTTGCAAGACATTACTTTCTACAAAGCAAAACCCAACAGGAGGAATGGCAGCAACACTTCACTACTAGATGAACTCAATGCCTTCTATGCCTGCTTTGAAAGGGAGAATATAACTGCAGCTGTGAAAATCTCTGCTATACCTGTTGACCCTGTGATCTCTGTCCCGAAGGTCGATGTTAGGCTGTCTTTAAAGAGGGTGAACCCTCACAAGGCAGAAAGTCCTGATGAAGTACCTGGTAAGGCTCTGAAAACCTGTGCCAACCAACTGGCAGGAGTATTCAAGGACATTTTCAACCTCTCACTGCTATGGGTGGAGGTTCCCACTTGCTTCAAAAAGGCAACAAGCATACCTGTGCCTGAAAAGAATAATGTGAGTTGCCTTAATGACTATTGCCCAGTAGCACTCACATATATACTGATGAAATGCTTTGAAATGTTGGCCATGTCTAGACTGAATTCCTGCCTCAGCATCACAACTTGTCTACTGCCACAATAGGTCAATGGCAGCAGGTGCAATCTCAATAGTTTTTCATGTGACCTTAGATTACCTAGACAATACTAACACCTATGTCTGGATCCTGTTCATTGACTATAGCTCAGCATTTAACACCATCATTCCCACAATACTGATTGATGTTATGGAACCTGGGCCTCTGTACTTCCCAGTGCAATTGGAAGACCACAATCTGTGCAGATTGGTGATAATACCTCCTGTTTGCTGACACTGGGGCACCTCAGAGGTGTGTGCTTAGCCCACCACTGTACTCTCTCAATACTCTCTCTCTCTGTGTGGCTAAGCATAGCTCAAATACCATCTATAAATTTACTGATGATACAACCATTGTTGGTAGAATCTCAGATGGAGACAAGAGGGCCTACAGGAGCAAGATATACCAACTAGTGGAGTGGTGTTGTAGCAACAACCTGGCACTCAACATCAGTAAGACGAAAGAGCTGATTGTGGACTTCAGGAAGGGTAAGACGAAAAAACACATTCTAATTCTCATAAAGGGATCAGAAGTGGAGAGAGTGAGCAGTTTCAAGTTCCTGGGTGTCAAGATCTCTGAGGATCTAACCTGGTCCCAACATATCGATGCAGTTATAAAGAAGCAAGACAGAGACTATACTTCAATAGGAGTTTGAAGAGATTTGGGATGTCAACAAACACTCAAAAACTTCTATAGGTACAGTGGCATGCAAAGGTTTGGGCACCTCTGATCAAGATTTCTGTTACTGTGAATAGCTAAGCAAATAAAAGATGAACTGATCTCCGAAAGTCATAAAGTTAAAGATGAAACATTCTTTTCAACATTTTAAGCACGATTGGTGTATTATTTTTGTTTTGTACAAATTTAGAGTGAAAAAAGGAAAGGATCACCATGCACAAGTTTGGGCACCCCAAGAGATTTGTGCTCTCAGATAACTTTTACCATGGTCTCAGACCTTAATTAGCTTGTTAGGGCTATGGGTTGTTCACAGTCATCGTTAGGAAAGGCCAGGTGATGCAAATTTCAAAGCTTTATAAATACCCGGACTCCTCAAACCTTGTCCCAACAATCAGCAACCATAGGCTCCTCTAAGCAGCTGCCTAGCACTCTGAAAATTAAAATAAATGCTGCCCATAAAGCAGGAGAAGGCTATAAGAATATAGCAAAGCGTTTTCAGGTAGCCCTTTCCTCAGTTTGTAATGTCATTATGAAATGGCAGTTAACAGGAATGGAGAAGGTCAAGTCGAGGTCTAGAAGACCAAGAAAACTTTCTGAGAGAACTGCTCATAGGATTATTCAAAAAGCAAATCTTTTGTTTGACTGCAAAAGACCTTCAGGAAGATTTAGCAGACTCTGGAGTGGTGGTGTATTGTTCTACTGTGCAGTGACACCTGCACAAATATGACCTTCATGGAAGAGTCATCAGAAGAAAACCTTCCCTGCATCCTCACCACCAGATTCAGCTTCAGAAGTTTGCAAAGGAACATTTAAACAAGCCTGATGCATTTTGGAAACAAGTCCTGTCGACTGATGAAGTTAAAATAGAACCTTTTGACCTCAATGAACATATGTTTGGAGAAAAAAGGGTGCAGAATTTCATGAAAAGAACACCTCTCCAACTGTTAAGCACAGGGGTGGATGGATTATGCTATGGACTTGTGTTGCAGCCAGTGGCGCGGGGAACATTTCACTGGTAGAGGGAAGAATGAATTCAATTAAATACCAGAAAATTCTGGAAGCAAACACACCATCTGTAAAAAAGCTGAAGATGGAAAAAGGATGGCTTCTACAACAGGATAATGATCCTAAACACACCTCAAAATCCACAAAGGACTACCTCAAGAGGTGCAAGCTAAAGGTTTTGCCATGGCCCTCACAGTCCTCCAACCTAAACTTCATCACAAATCTGTGGATAGACCTCAAAAGAGCAGTGCATGCAGGATAGCTCAAGAATCTCACAGATTTGCAAGAAAGAATGGGTGTAAATCCCCCATTCTTAGCTGAAAGACACTTAGCTGGCTACAGGAAGTGTTTGCAAGCTGTGATACTTGCCAAAGTGGGTATTACTAAGTACTGACCATTCAGGGTGCCCAAACTATTGGTTTGGGCCCTTTTCCTTTTTTGTTATTTTGAAACAGTAAAATATGGAAATAAAAAAGTAATCTTGCTTAAAGAAATGTGTCATCTTTAACTTTATGCCTTTTGGAAATCAGGTCATCATTTACTCACTTAGCTGTTCACAGTAACAGAGATTTTGACCAGGGGTGCCACTGTATACCTTGGAGAGCATTCTGATAGGCTGTATCACTGTCTGGATTGTGGGAGCTAATGTACAGGACCAAAAGAAGCTGCAGAGGGTGTAAATATAGTCAGCTTCATCTTGGGTACTATCTTCCAAAGTACCCAGGACATCTTCAAAGAGCAGTGTCTCAGAAAGGCAGCATCCATTATTAAGGACCCCCCAGCACCCAGGGCATGACCTTTTTTCATTGCTACCATCAGGTAGGACGTACAGAAACCTGAAGGCACACACTCAGTGATTCAGGAACAGCTTCTTCGCTTCTTCTATCTGATTCCTAAATGGACATTAAACCCATGAATACTACCTCACATTTTTAATATATATTATTTCTGATTTTGCACAATTTTTTATCTATTCAATATGCATATGCTGTAATTGATTAATTTATTTTTTTTCTTCTATATTATGTATTGCATTGAATTGCTGCTAAGTTAACAAATTTCATGACTCATGCTGGTGATAATAAACTTGATTCTGATTCTGATCCTCTCTTTGCAAAACCTCATCACTTGCCCGATTAGGTATCCTGCCTAATGCAAGAAAGTCTCCCTATTTTGGTAGAGATGATCCAAGGGAAAACCAGAAAATACTACACAATGTCTCAGGTCTACATGGCAACCCAAAATGGCTGGAATATGGAGCAGAAATTTAAGGTGCATCACTTTTCAAAGCACTCAGATTAACATGCCATTGATTGCAGGTGGGGGAGGGTGTGTGTTGCCTTATGTGGGGATTGAGAGAAGTACATCCAAGTTGAGAGCTAAAGTGTTGGAGGAGCTATGTGCCGGCTATTAATCATTGGCTCACAGTTTTGTTCAGTGTCCTGGGATAGATCACCAGAAGGGGCAGCTTGCCATGCATTGTTTGAGATGCAAACACATCCAGAAGGTGTCAAGAAGAGAGCTTCTCCATCCCTGGGAATGGCCTGCATTGCCCTGGAAGAGGATTCATGTGGATTTTACTAGACCATTCATGGGCACAAATCTCTTGGTAGCAGTGGATGTATCTACAAAATGGTCAGAATTGTTCCCAATGGTACGTCTTCTGATTGCTATTTGAAATTCTGCTAACAACCGCAGCGGCATGAGCAAATTTATAGACGGTGTTTGAGCTGAGTTCTTCATAGTTGTCTTCAAATTGCTTGGAGCATACTCAAGCATCCACTCATTATATCTGCACAATAGTCACTGCAAATCTCATCCAAAGGGCATATGTGGAGTACAATAGCTGAAGTATTTTGTGAAACGGCATCCATTATTATTGGTTCATCATAGATATTTCATCTTTATGCTTGGGGTTTTGTTGCTGCTCTCAAATTTGCACATTTTGGGGAAGATGTGCGGTTCCTTTAAAGCCGATGTCACCAGCACATTTGAAACTGCACACGTTTGTAGTATGCACCTCACTGAAATCTGCCAACATTTACTGAGGGGAAGGAGCAGAGAGAAGAAAGGAACTTCATCCACAGCAGCCACTATCATTCATAAAATAGGTCAAACAATCAAACCTGAAGAACATTTCACTATAATACAGGCAGTCCCCAGGTTACGTATGAGTTCTGTTCCTGAGTCCATCTTTAAGTCAGATTTGTACATAAGTCGGAACAAGTACATCCGGTATTATTTAGCGTCAGTTAGTCAAACGTTTGTCTTAGTATATAGTATATATTTTACCTTTCTATGCATATAAAACACTTAAGAAACATATGTATTCCAATAATTAAACCATTGCATTGCTTAGTAATAATTTTAGCTTTCATCGGGGCAGGGCCTTTCACATGCTCCATTATTCTTACTTTATCCGTTATCCTTTAAAATTGTTCCAATCGTTAACACTTTTCCAATGACCGATGGCATTTCACTTCTTTCCAAACGCTTTTTTATTTCCACTTTATTTTCAATCACAATCACTTCCCGTCAATGGAACAGAAACACCGCGGGTGGTGGGTCCCGACCTGCCCAGGCTCCTGAGGTCCACTGGGTCCTAAGGACCACCGTACTGAATTCCCCGGGTCCTAAACTCCACCACACTGAGACAGGTTAAATGGGACAACTGGGGGCTGTGCTGGGTTTGGATATTTGATCCTCCACAATATTCCGCATGGGAATTTAAACTGGAGGTGGCAGTTTTTGTTTTACGGTTGATGTGAGCTCAACATCAACCCGGCACGGGTGGTATGGGAGTCACTGGATTGACATCAACCTGGCACGGGAGCGGTCTGTCACCAAATCGAACACGGGAACCTCTGTTCTCCAGCCCAGCATTGATTTCACTGCGCCACCAGCCGATCGCAACGGGGGTGGGGGGGGGGGGGGTGGTGGTGTGAATCTTACTAAGAAAAATTTGAGCCAAATACAAAGTTAAACACTCAACACAGTGTTAACAGCAATGACTTAAAATGGCAGACGGCATTTTCCTTCCTTGGTTCGTAAGCACAAGTTGTCCATAAGTCAGACGTTCATAACTCAGGGACCACCTGTATCTTACAAGCTGCTTAGGGCCGTTGTCCACATTCCAAGAGAGAAAAATATGTTGAAATCAAGACAGGAGGGAATAGTTTTGGCTCTTTTGTAAGATTTCAAGGCTTAGTTTCCAGTGACTGAAACAAAGAAAAGATGCAGAATATGGAAATATGAATCAAAAGCAGAAAGTATGGGAGATGCTCATCATGTCAGGCAGCATCTGTGGGGAAAGAAAGAGTCAACATTTCAGGGCATTGATTCACCAAGTTTCAGTCTCTTTTTCTCTATTTTCATGTAGTTTCAATTGTAGAAGTTGGCAGTAGTTACATGAAGGCTACTTAAACTGGAAGTCAAATATCAGGAAAGGTTGATGATAGGTCAGAGTTGAATTCAACAGGATGACTTACAATGTAAAAGGCAGACAAACTCAAAAAGAGTGAATACAGGACTGAAGGTGTTATATTTGCATGTGCGCGTAAATGGAATAAGGTAGATGAACTTGTAGCAAAGTTAGAGATTGGCATGTGTGACATTATGGGCATCACTGAATCATGGCTGAAAGAAGATTATAAACTGGAAACTCAACGTTAAAGGATACAGATTGTATCAAAATGACAGGCAGATAGACTGATGGAGTAGGGTGCTTCTGTTGGTAAAAATGAAATCAAATAATTAGAAGGATATGACATAGGGTCAGAAGATGCAGAATCATTTGAGATAGAGTTAAGGAACTGCAAGGATAAAAAGACCCTGATGGGAGTGAAATACAGACCAACAAACAGTAGTAAATGTGTGGTCTACAAATTACAATTGGAGATCAGAAATCCATGTCAAAAGGGCAAAGTTATGATAGTCATGGGGGGATTTCAATATGCAAGTAGACTGAGAAAATCAGGTTAGTGTCAGATCACAAGAGGGGGAGTATCTAGAACACCCACAAGATGCTTTTTTAGAGCAGCTCATGATTGAACCCACTAGGGGATCAGCTACTCTGGATTGGGTGTTGTGCAATGAACTGGGATTGATTAAAGAGCTGAAGGTAAAGGGTAAAGGTAAAGCTGAGGGGTCGGTGATCATAATATAATAGAATCCACTCTGCAATTTGCAAAGGAGAAGCTAAAGTCAGATGTATCAGTATTACAGTGGAGTGAAGGGAATTACAGAGCCATGAAAGAGGAGCTGGCCAAAATTTATCGGAAAGGAACATGAGTAGGGATGATGACAGAGCAGAAATGGCTGGAATGTTTGGGAGCAATTGTGTAAGGTGCAGGACATATACATCACAAAGAAGAAGAACTGTTCCAAAGGCAAAATGACAGAACCATGGCTGACAAGATAAATCAAAACCAACATAAAAGTCAAAGAGAGGGCATATAATAGAGCAAAAGTTAATGGGAAATTAGAGGATTGGGAAGTTTTTAAAAACCAACAGAAGGTAACTAAAAAGGTAATTAAGAAGGAAAGGATGGAGTACGAAGGTAAACTAGCCAAAAGTATCAAAAAGGATACTAAAAGGTTCCTCAGATATATAAAGTGTAAAAGAGTGGTAAAAAGGAGATATAGTATCACTGGAAAAAGAGGCTAAAGAAGAAGAGGGGGACAAAAGAATTGTGGAAAAACTGAATATTTTGCATAAGTCTTCATTGTGGAAAACACTAGCAGTATGCCAAATGTTCGAGATTGTCGGGGCCAGAAGTGTATGAAGATGCCATTACTAGGGAGATGGTTCTTGGGAAAACTGAAAGGTCTGAGGTAGGTAAGTCACCTGGACCAGATGGTGTACACCCCAGAGATCTGAAAGAGGTGGTTGAAGATATTGTGGAGGCAATAAAAATGATCTTTCAAGAATCAATTGATTCTGGTATGCTTCCAGAGGTCTGGAGAATTGCAAATAGCGCTCTACTCTTTAAGGAGGGAAGGAGGCAGAAGAAAGGAAATTATAGGTTAGTTAGTTCGACCTCAGTGGTTGGGAAGATGTTCGCATCGATTGATAAGAATGCGGTTTTGGGGTACTTAGAAGCACATTATAAAATAGTCATGATTTTCTTAAAGGAAAATCTTGTCTGACAAAGCTGTTGGGATTCTTTGAAGAAATAACAAGCAAGATAGACAAAGGAGAATCGGTTGATATTGTGTACTCGGATTTTCAGAAGGCCTTTGATAAGGTGCCACACATGGGACTGCTTAACACGTTAAGACCTCATGGTATTACTGGAAAGATAAAAGCATGGATAGAAGATCGGCTGATTGGCAGGAGGCAAAGATCGGGAGCCTTTTCTGGTTGGCTGTTGGTGACTAGTGGTGTTCCACAGGGCTCTGTGATGGGACAATTTCTTTGTACGTTATAGGTCCATGATTTGGATGATGGAATTGATGGATTTGTGGCGAAGTTTGCAGACAATGAAGTTAGGTGGAGGGGCAGGTAGTTTTGAGGAAGCAGGGAGGCTACGAAAGGCTTAGACAGATTAGAAGATTGGGCAAAGGAGTTGCAGGTGGAATACAGTGTCAGGAAGTGCATGGTCATGCATTTTGGGTGAAGAAATAAAAGTGCAGATCATTTTCTAAATGGGGAGGAAGTTCAAAAATCTGAGGTGCAAAGGGTTTTGGGTGTCTTCATGCAGAATTCCCTAATTTGCAATTTGAGTCAGTGGTGAGGAAGGCAAATGTGATGTTAGTATTCACTTTAAGAGGATTAGAATATAAAAGCAAAGATGTAATGTTGAGGCTTTTTATGAATTGTTGATGCCTTATGTGGAGTAATATGAGCAGTGTTGGCCGCTTATCTGAGAAAGGATGTGTTGTCATTGGAGGGGTTTCAAAGAACATTCACAGAAGTGATTATGGGATTGAAAGGTTTGTCATACGAGGAGTGTTTGATGGCTCTGGGCCTCGACTGACTGGGATTCAGAAGAATTAGGGGTGCCTCATTGAAACCTATCAAACGTTGAAAGGCTTTGATAGAGTGTATGTGGAGAGGATGTTTCCTAAGGTGGGGAGGTGAATTCTAGAGGACACAGCCTCAGAACTGATTAGCATCCTTTTGGAATGAAGGTGAGGAGGAATTTCTTCAGCCAGAGAATGGTGAATTTGGTTGCCACTGACTGCTGTGAAGGCCAAACTATTGGGTATATTTAAGGCACAGGTTGATAATTCTTTGATTTATCAGGGAATTAAAGGATAGGGGTAGAAGACACAAGTTTGGGGCTGAGAGGGAAAATGGATCAGCCATTATGAAATCGTGGAGCAGACTCGATGGACCCAATGGCCTAATTCATCTCCTATATCTCATGGTCTTATGAACTAAGGCTGACAAATTTCCTACAGCCTACATTATAATATGAGCTAGAACGCAACGGCGAAGATACTCATAGCATTGTCTCATCTGAGAATCAGGATTACCAAGTTTGTTCAGCAAGAGACACCTAAGCCACAACACTGGTCATTATCATTGTTTATGGGTGAGAACTAGATGTTACCTTTCTTAATTTACGTAGCAACACTTCAAAACATTCCATCAGTGGTAAGAGACGTCCTGAAAGGGATAGCATAAACGCAAGTCTGTTCAAGCAAATTTCTTCTCCATCTTCTCAAGTATTTCTATATTATCTTGATTATGAAACCAAAAACGAGAACTGCAAAAACTACTGTAAGTATGATCTCAAAATTGGGCTGACCTCGTTTGTGTCTTTGCAATATCCTTGAGCCTGTGCTCTTTAAATCATGAGAAATCGTTAAAAAAAATTGCTTCCTGTTCTGTTAACAGCAATTCAGTGAGAGAATGGTAATGACTTCAAATCACCACATGGTGGAACCAGAGGCTTACACACATACCCAGCTCTGTCTTTGAAAAAAAGTGACATCTTCTCGACCCCCATTTTCTGTTTTTCACAAGGACACTCTCTTTATGACTTTTTGGTCCACTCAAGCCTCCCCACTCACCCAGTCCAGAGCCCAGGCACTTTCCTCTACAACCCTAGGAAGTTGATCAGGTGTCTCTTTACCACCTCCCTCGCCGCCATGTAGGTAGCTAACCAGTCCTTCGAGGTGAGGCAAAGGTCCATCTGCAACTGTTCCAATCTGGTCTTCTCACAATGTGATCTCCTCTATACCCGTGAGACCAAAGGTAGACTAGTAGACTGGTTTTATGGAACTATATCCTGTCCCCATCAGCCTTCTCCAGCTTCCAGTTTCATGTCATTTTAACTGTCCTTCCCACTCCCACACCAACCTGTCTCAGATGCCTCTACTGCCATAGAGAGGCTAAATGCAAACTTAAAGACTTTTTTTTAGATTCAAAATCTCATATACTACGTGGGTAGCTTAAACACTGAATTTTCTACTTCCAGGTGCTGTCCACATCCCAGTGCTGTCCTCTCACACAATTCACCTGTTCACTTAGTTTTCCTCCCCTTTTGTTCATCCCTCCCATCGCCTCCCCCAACCTTGCCCTACTTCTCCATCTAATTCCACCTATCAACTACTAGTGTCTATTCATCCCGATCTTTCTATTTCTCTCTCAGCCCTGATTCAGGGACTCGGTCTCTAACACTGATTTACACCCACGTGCTGCTTAAAACACTGAGTTCTTCCAGCATTTTGGGTTTTTTATATATGTTTTTGAACAATTAAGAACATTCGGGCAGGTTGTTCTAATTGTGTGTTATAGTGCTAGCTATGGGTAAATAACCCCACTGCCTTATGGGCAGCCTCGGGAGAGGTGAAGGCTACAGGAGTAAATCCAGACAACAAATCCGGAGTGGAGCCGCTAAGGCAGATGGACATCACTGAACATCCTTCCAGCAGCTCCTGCAGCCAAGCTGGTGCCAAACTTATTGCTTCATAAGCTTTCCTTTGGATCACACTGGTGAGGCTGAGAGGGGGATCTTGACAACTGGGCATCTCAGGGTCTCCATATTTGCCACCCAGGCTTGTGATGATCATTACCACCCATTGTCATTCGAGAGAGATGGATTCCAACAACAACAACAGTGGATTTCTGACTTCCACACCTCTGCAATTTAGGAATGGGCTTGACAACCTGGATTAAACAGGTTATCGCAGTTAACTTACTGTTTACTTTGAATAATATCATGTTTTTAATTGTTTTGTTTTCATTCTAATCTAGTTCAACAGTTTATAAATAACTACAATCTAAAAGAAAGTCTTTGAGTTGGTGAAGGGTGTGGAGGCAGGTCCTGGGATCTGCCAGCGGAGACTGAGCCCATCATGGTCCGCTCCATATCACTGGACAGGTGCAGCTACAAGGTCTGGAGGCCAAGTTGAGCAGCAAGAAGTAAACATGGCCTGCTGGAGATGCTCAGGAGACAGCATAGGGGACAGACTAGACAAAGCATGATCTTGCTACTACAATAAGTCTGATAGATCTCCAGCTGAAAATCCCAAAATCATCCAGCATTCATCCGAGCTGCAGGGGACTGGCTTCTTCACTCTCATGATTTAGCAGCAATGCACCTGTACCTCTGTTACATTTACAATAAAAATCCTGTAAAAGCTTTCACGCCAGTGGTAGGGAGTACGAAAAGTAGATCAGGAACTTCTAGCACGGTTGCAGGCAAGTGCAGTGCTGTTCATAGCAAATGGCAAAGCTTAAGCTTCATTTCCACTTTGAGATTGGAATGCACAGCCAGGAAGAAGAGCCACTGTCATCACTTCAGATGTATTCTGATGAGAATGTAAGTCACTCGGGTGCTGGAACAGGGGATTAATATGGATGCCCACTGGTCAGTGTGGACATGGTGGTCTCACTCCAGGCTGTCTTATTCTGTGACCTTATTTCACTGATAGCCAGTGGAATTGTAAACCAGCATCAGTCAACATCTTAAACATTGTTTGGAAAGCAGGATGGGAGGAAAACAAATCACTTCAAAAGAAAACAAAGAGAGGCCACAAAGTCTGTACTTGCACTGAACTCTTTCATACACTTGGTACAGGAAACAGTTAAATAATAATTAAATATTTGCCTATATGTGATAAGGACTGCCAAACCATTCATGTAAGTGCTCTACAGCCAAGTTGAATGTAACAGTTTGTATTTACATAAATGCCTACCGGAGCAGGTGGCTTGCTTTGTCTTTTCTTGCTGGAGTTTTGCTTGGCTCACTTCCAGCCACAAGCCTCAAAGAAATTAAGAGTTATTCTCCATTCTTTAGGTAGGCTGCACACTTTACATTCAGTTACCTTTTCCGTGTCAGGAGTGGCTTCACTCTCTTAAAAGCCATGAAAATTGCTATTAGAACAGGGTTTATTTGAACATGTCTTCAATAACTTATGGACACAGGTACAATTTAGACGAGGAGCAGGTGTTCCTTTTCCTCAGTCCTTAAGTGAGAATGGTGTAGTAAATCACAGCATAATGGAAGTGGGGAATCAGGGTTCAGTGAAATCCACACTGAAAGTAGTCCAACGGGTTGCTCAGTTTATTTCTTTTCTCATGCCGACAATAATGAGCGATTCAGTATGTTTTGTGTTGGGTTAAGGGTTGTGAACTGATTAAATCTGACTATAACAAAGACATGATGTAGAATGCTTCACAAGACCTGCCCTGGTGTAGTCTGTTTGATACAGTTGGTAGATAACACAAAGGCCTTTATTTCAACATATCTGCCTGCCTGAATTAGGCCTGTATCAGAGACATCCACTTTTGTACTTCTATTTACCGCAGTGAAAATGGAAGGCAAATAGTCTTGCTGGAATGGGTTAGCTGGTGCAGGGTGCCAGATTTATCCGAGTATGTCATCTTGAAAGCCCATTGTAGAGTTTCATCCCACCAGACAATTGAAATAAATCCTGTAGATGTAGGATTTGTATCAGGAGTCACTGGCAGCAACAAGGGTCCTGTGTAGTACAAAATACAACAAGACCACCTGGTCCTTTGAACCTGCTCTGCCATTCATTGAGATCATGGCTAATCTTCTACTCCATTTGCCTTTGATTCCCTTTATGGGCAGAAATCTACCCATAAACATGAGAAAGTGTGCAGATGCTGAAAATCCAGAGCAACACACACACACACAATGTTGGAGGACCTCAGTAGGTCAGGGAGCATCTATGGAATTGCTGGACGTTTTAGGCTGATAGCCTTCTTCAAGACTGAGAAGGAAAGGGGATGATGTCAGAACAAAAAGGTGGGAGGAAGGGAAGGAGGATGGCTGGAAGGTGATAGGTGAATCCAGGTGGGAGGGAAAGTTCAAGGGCAGGAGAAGAAGGAATCTGATAGGAGAGGAGAGTGGACCATAAGAGAAAGGAAAGGAGGAGGGGACCCAGGGAGAAGTAATAGGCAGGATGAGTTAAAGGTCAGAGAGAAAATAGAGGAAGAGGGGGAAAAATCGATATCATGGCATCAAGTTGGAGGCCACCCAATTGTAATACAAGGTGTTGCTCCTCCACCATGATAGTGGCCTCATCTTGGCACAAGAGGAGGCCAAGGACTGACATGTAGGAATGGGAATGGGAATGGGAATTAAAATGCTTGGCCACCGGGAAGTTCCACTTTTGGTGGATGGAGCAGAGCTGCTCAATGAAGTAGTCCCCCAATTTACGTCAGGTGTCACCAATGTAGGGGAAGCTGCATTGGGAGTACCGGACATTGATATGTTACTTCTGTTTAAATGTACTGTGGGTTAACAGTAAAGAAACATACTCTAGAAGAGTTAAAGAACTTTTATTTACAGTAATAAACAAACACGTCTTAACCCTGCTATAAGCTGAAACATTCTGGCAAACCCCGCACATGCTCAGTGCTCTCCAATCAGGTACTGGCACATCATTGCACGTGATATCACCACAGACACAATAGACGATCCCAGCAGATTTGCAGGTGAAGTGTTGCCTCACCTGGAAAAAGTGCCTGGGGCCCTGAGTGGAGGTGAGGGAGGGGAGTGAGGTGAATGGGCAGGTGTAGCACTTAGGTTCTTGCAGGGATAAGTGCCAGGAGTTAGATTAGTATGGAAAGACAGATGGTAAGGAGATCTGGAAGGGAGAAATCCTTGTGGTAAGTGGAAGGAGGTGGGGATGTAAAGATTTGTTTGTGGTGGGATCTCTTTGGAGATGACAGAAGTTGTAGAGGATGATGTGCTGGATGTGGAGGCTGATGGGAAGGTAGGTAAGGACAAGAGGAACTGCCACAGTTAGGGTGGTGGGAAGGAACTCTATCATCTCTGTTTTTGAATGAACTCAAGAGTTGATCCTTCCCAACTCCCAGCCCTGGATAGAGAATTTTACAGATTCACCACCATTTGCATAAGAAAATATCTCCTCATTTCAGTTCAAAATTAAATGTCTTTTTTCTGGGACTCTGACTGTGTGTTAGAGACTTCTGATCAAAGGGCAGCATCCACTCTGCATCTATCTTGTTAAGCCCTGGAGAACTTTATAAGTTTCAATGAGATAGTCATCTATTCTTCGAAACTTTAGAGAATATAGACCTGGTCTACTCAGTTGTACACAACAAATTTGTCAGCTCTGTAAAAATCTCTGGATTCCTCATTGCAATAATATCTTTTCTTTTGTAACTTTTCAGTGGGCTGCAATTATCTCAAGAAGTCAATCATTGGTGAAGTTGAAAAAGAGCTTGGTGCCTTTTGGGACTCTTCGTTGGGCAGGAATCATAACGATCTCTAAGGCACTTAGTAGGGGCTAATAAAAAGAAGTGAGGTGTAAGCAGAACCAGCATTGTTGCAGAAGATATCATTAGGGTGACCAGGCTTTGGCCCAACAGCTTGGGCGAGAACAGTCTCCCTGATGACTACATCTGCAAGAAGTGCACAAACTTCAGCTCCTGGCTGACAAGGTCAAGGTAGAGGAGCTGGAGCTGGATATACTCTGGATTATCCAGAAGGCTGAAAAGCTCACAAGCAAGACCTGTACTCATCCACCCAAGATGGGGTGTTGCCTCCCAGGTGCTAAGGGCCCAGGATGTCTCAGAAGATTCTTAAGAGGGAGGGTCATGGTGCACATTCCAGCAATGACATAGATAGAAAGGGGTAAGAGGTCCTGCACAATGAGTGCAGGGCATTAGGGAAGAGGCTGAAGTGCAGGACCTCCTACGTAGTAACTTTTGGATTACCGTCAGTATCATGTGCTGATCAGGGCAGGAAGTGGATAAGAGTTCAGATGAATGAGTGGATGAGGGAGTGGTGCAGGGGTCAGGGTTTCAGATTTCTGGATTATTGAGATCTCTTCTAGAGAAGATATGACCCTTTTACCTGAACCTAAGGGAAACAAATATCCTTGCTCTCAGGTTTACTAGAGCTGTTAGGGAGCGCTTAAACTAATTGGCAGGGGGATGTGAACTGAAGTGATAGGGCAGAGGATGGGGCTGCTGGTACACAAGTTGATGCATTGTGTAGTGAGACTGAGGATGGACAGGAAGACGATATGACACAATTACAGTCAGTGGGATGAGTTGAAGTGTTACATGGGAGCAATTCAAGAAGAGTGAAGGTGTTATATTTGAGTGCACACAGTATACAGACTAAGGTAGATGATCTTCTAGCACAGTTAGAGACTGGCAGGTATGATGTTGTGGGCTTCACTGAGTCATGCCTGAAGGAAGATCAGGGTTGGGAGCTTAACATCCAAAGGTACACAGTGTATCGAAAGGATAGGCTAGTAGGTAGAGGGGCTGGTGTGGAATGAAATGAAATTCATAGAAAGAGCTGACATAGGATTGGAAGATGTAGAATCATTGTGGGTAGAGTTAAGAAACTACAAGGGTAAAATGACCTTGATGGGAGTTATATACAGGTCTCCAAGCAGTAGCCAGGAATTGGGCTACAAATAGAAAATGCACATTAAAAAGGCAATGTTATGATAGTCATGGCAAAATTTCAATATATAGGTAGATTAGGAAAATCAGGTGGGTGCTGTTCATGGATCCCAAGAGAGAGAATTTGTAGAAATCCTACAAGATGGTATTTTGAGCAGCTTGTGTTTGAGCCCCCTAGGAGAAAAGGGAATTCTGGATGGGGTGTTTTGTAAAGAATAAAATTTAATCAGGGAGCTTAAGGTAAAGGGGCCCTCAGGAAGCAGTGATCATAATATGATAAAAATCACTCTTCAGTTTAGGAGGAAGAGGATAGCGTCAGATGTGTCAGTGTTACACCTCACTATTAGGTGTGGGTAAGTGGGGCTCATGAGGATCATCAGTTGAAATAACCAGATGGTAAGCTGCAACAGCACGGTAGTGCCAGGTGAAAAAAAATGCAAAAGCTGCCCAAATGTTGTGACAAACAAGTATTTACAAATAGACAAATTAAAACAAACATGTATGCACAAAAACTTACAGATATATAGAGGCTTTCTCCACAACACACTTTGTTGTTAACTTACCAATATATCTATTCACCAACTATCATCCAAACTCCACGCCTCTTTAGCAAAGCCAGAGTAAGGGTTTAAATTTGCTTCTACCTGACTTAGAAAGACTAAGAAACTCTGCTGTTGGTCTGGGGAGGTGGGGGGAGGGGGTAATCATGTGACCAGACCATAATAATTATTTCAGATGTAGAAATGGAACATTTTAAACACATTCTAACATCCTACAGTTTTGTTCCACAATAAATGCCTTAATTAAACCCATAGATCAGTGTCCACGTGCTAAGATGAATATAGAAGAATAATGCCTCCCCCCAGTGTTGTTGCTTGTGTATGGTAGAGTGTGCCTGCTCCCAGGCATTATTTTAGGATCCCCCAAACTGTCCCTGGGTCTTTTGGGGCTGTTCTGCTGTCTACAAACCAATATAATGGTGTGAGTGAAAATAAATGAAACTGTTTGGAAAGCCGGTGTCGACAATCCTTATTTTTATGAGTTATAAATCAGTAGAGCATGTTAACCAAAGGGATTGTCTTGATTAGCCAGAATAGCGACGCTTTTACTGTTGGGGCGTGTAAATGGTGAACTCCCAAGAGCTGCAGAACAAGAGGGAGTGTGAACTACTGGGGAAACTAGACCAGGGACAGAACAAGGAGAAGTGACTAACCAGGCAAAGGAGGAGAATTAGCATTGCCTGCTTGTTCTGTCACATCCCCCCCCACCCCCACCCCCTCTGGATTGTACAAGGTGGGGGTGCCATGACATCACACAGTCCTGTCTTATGGTGAGTGTTGAAATGGAACGGCTGTAGAGCCCAATTGCCATCTCATGGTCCGGACATTGTGGAACCAGGTGAGTGCTTTGTGGTCAGTCTCTGGAACACGTTCTCTGCCCAGCAGGTAACACCAGAGGCTCTCCAAGACCCATTTTATGGCAAGAGCTTCCTTCTCATCAATGGAATACCGAGTCCCTGTGGTAGGAGCTTATGACTGAGGTATAATACCGGCTGCTCTTCTCCCTTTTTCCCCTGGGCCAGGACTGCTCCAATCCCGACTGCTGAGGCATCAACTTCAATGGTGAATGGGTTTGGTGAAGTCTGAGCTGATGAGGACCGGCTGGGAACACAAAGCCTTCTTCAGCGTCACAAAGGGTTCCTCACATCCTTTAGTCGACAAAACTGGATTCTTTGCAGACTTCAGTGTCAGTTCTGTCAGTGGGACTGCAAAGCTGGCAAACTGAAGGATAAAATGGTGATTGCACCCAATTAACCCCAGGAAGGACCAGACCTGTTTGTTCATGTGGGTTCAGGGACTATTTCTGATGGCCTCAGCCAGTGGCTGAACTGGTCCTCGCCCAAACAGGTAGCCCAGGTGCCGTGTCTCAGCGCGGGCCCACTCGCACTTCTGGATGCTCAGCGGCTCAATCTTCTTCAGCACATCCCCAATGTGCTCCAGGTGGTCCTCCCAGCTGGTGCTGAAGATCACCACATCATCCAGGTAGGCCACACAATGCTTCTCACATCCCCTCAGTGCACGGTCAATCAGCCGTTGGAAGGTCCCTGAGGCTCCATGCAGCTCAAACGGCATGACAGTGAAATGAAAGAGGCCAAGAGGAGTGCTGAATGTGGTGTATTCACCAGAGTCCTTTGCCAGCAGAATCCGCCAATAACTCTTGCGAAGGTCAAGGAAGGTTTTAAACTTGGCATGGCCCAACCTTTCCAGCAGCTCAGCAATCTGTGGCATGGGGTAGGCATCGAACTGGGAGACGGTGTGGGTTTTTCAGAAGTCAATGCAAACCCTCAGGGACCCAGCTGGCATTGGCACACTCACTACCAAGCTGCACCAGTCACTCTCAGAGGGCTTGATCGTCCCAGGTCCAACATGGTGAGGATCTCAGCCTTGAGGCGTTCCACCAACTCTCAGAGACTCGATAAGGTCACCGCAGGATGGAAGCGTTGCCCTTCAAGTGAGTAGTGCGCGCTGCCATTGTTGTTCGGACAGGGCAGGACTGGAAGAAAGAGGGGTACTGCTGGAATACATGGTTCAGCTGCTGTTGGGGGGGGGGGGTCAGATGGCCCAGGTTGGGCTTTGGAGGAGAACTCCAAGACTGCAGGTCTTCAGTCAGCTCTCCCTCATCTTCCTCCAGCTGAAGTACAGCACCCTCGTGGGGGCTTCTCCTCCTCTGGCAGCAGCCACAAGGCAGTGGAGACTCCAGGAGGATTCCTGGTTCCAGCAACAGTGCAATATGGAGCACGACCTGCACCTGGCAGTGGAGCTGGGCAAGGCCCTGCTGGATCGCAATACGGACCAGGAGGAGGGCCTGCAGCAGCTGTACAGCACCAACCAGGAGCATCCGCAGGAGATGGAGCCCTCACCAAGCAGGTGGAGTTCATCCGGCAGGTGAATGAGCAACACGCCAAGGTCTACGGGCCACTCAATATGATAGCCCATGAGTTGGAAGTGACCAATCAGAAACGAGCTTTGGAAAGCAAGGGATCAGAGAACAAGATAACGAGCCTGACAGAGATGGCAGAGAGTCTCCAGTCCCACGTGGACAAGCTGTAGCGGCAGGTCAAGGATCAGAAGAGCAGGTCCTGGCAGGAGTCAGAGCAGGGGAGGGCGGTGCAGGCTCCTCATCTCAAGGAGGGCCAGATGCTAGCGGAGGAGCAGGAGTGGCTGCGACAGATCGTGCCGTCACTGCAGAGCCAGCGAGCAGCCGAGAGCCAGAACACCGAGGAGCTGGAGCTGGAACGGTGTCTAGTGCTGAGTGTGAGCGTGGCCTGGCTGCCCTGCACGACTACACACAGTGACTGGCCAAGCTACGGCGCTGGATCATTGAGTCCCAAGGCTTGGTCAGTCTGCTGGACAGGCTGCTGATCTATCCGGAGCTGAAGAGCAACGGCTGGCCCAATAGCCCAGGCCCGGACATCGGCCCCACTCCAGCACAAGTACAATGAGCCCCTGAGACACACCAGTGGTGGCTTCTCCTTCTCCAACACAAGCCACAAGACAGAGCAAACTCCGGGCCAATTAGGCCCAGAGCCAGCTGCCCGCTGTGGCCCGCCCAGAATGCTGACCTGCCACTATTTCAACCTCTGGTGACAGCCGGTCTGAGTACAAGGGCCTCTTCCAGGAGATCTTCAGCTGTATCCAAAGGACCAAGAAGGAGATCGAGGAGATCCGTTCCAAGTGCAGACAGGGCTAAGTAGTAGAGTGGCTCCAGTCAGAGAATTAAACAGGAGGGGGCCAGAAAAGAAAACTACCTACCAGTACGGAGGCAATAAATCTCAGACTGGAAACCCACCTCATCTAATTTATTCCACAAAAATGATTTATTGCTTTCTTTTTTCATTGGGGGGGGGGAAGCCATTTTGACTTGAGCCAGATGATTCTGATTCACTTGGATATAAATGTCTTTGTAAATTCCTCTGGTCTGTGACTGGGAACAATTTTTCCTCACTCAGAGAAAATGGGTCTGTTGTTTTTTGTTACTACAAGGCACATTTCCAAAACATAGGAATAAGAGCAGAAATTCTACTGTTTGCCTGAGGGGAGGTGGAGGGGAGCGGTGGAGAAAATAATCACGTGACCAGGCCATAATAATTAATTCAAATGCAGAACTGGAACATTTTAAACAGAGATTCTAATACCCTGTAGTTTAATTCCACAACAAATGCCTCAGTTAAAACCATAGATCAGTGTCCATATGCTCAGATGAATATAAAAGGATAATGCCTCCCCACCAGTGGTATTGCCTGAGTAGGGTGTAGTGTGCCTGTTCCCACTAACCCAGGCATTATTTTAGGATGCCCAAACTGTCCCTGGGATCTTCTGGGACCATTCTGCTGCCTACAAACCAATGTAACAGGGTGGGTGAAAATAAATGAAACTGTTTGGAATGCCTTTGTCTAGAGTTCTTATTTTTATGAGTTACAAACCAATAGAGGAAGTGAACTGAAAGGATGGTTCTAAACTAATATGGTCAAAACTGGCTGACTAACCTAGTGTGTGCAACTTCATCAAAAGCCTTCTAGAAATACAAATATACCACATACATTAATTCCTCCTTATCTATTCTACAAGTCCAATCCTTGAGGAATTCCAACCAGAGGAAAAATCTCAGATTCTATCAAACTGCATATTGACTGCCCCTATACCCAGCTCTTTAAAACCATGAGGATGAGATTCATCTAATGCTATTCGATTGCATCCTTTTATGTTTAGAAAGGAGGACAGATGTATCTCTAACAATTAATTTAACTACTCTAAGGAAACAGTCAGAAAATGTAATTAGTTCAGTTGGCTTCTCTCCTGTGCTGGTCTGAATGGATGGCAATATTGTAAAACAGATATTTATTTGCAAAGTACAATCCTTATTCTCAAAACGTCCCAGAAGAATTTCTTGCCAATCCATGGCCACTGCTGTGGCACAGATGAATGCAGGTGTTAAGTTATGAGCAGGAAGATCCTGCCAATGACAACTTCTGACTCACAAGGGCAATCGGTTCAGACGCTTAAAAGCATCGACAATGGTGGAGAAGGTATTGCTGCTGCCCTACATTTTAAACAGTCCTGGTTTGATGTTCACCTTGGAAGCTTGCTTTCAACAAAATAAACTTTATTCATTATAGAAAAACATATTCACAAGAATAACCCGTGAAATGCTTTTTCGTTCTTAATATTCATAGTCAAAGCTTTCCATATTGTTCTCTTACATTCCTATACATCAATAGCACTGCCAACATGTGTGTGGCCACTCTGGGTAGTGTACAACTCCATTAATTGAGAAGCTCTCTCACCCAGTCTGGGCCCTCGCTCCCGTAGCAGAAGAGGCCTATGTTGTGGTCTTTCCCCACTGAGACCTTGCATGGCTGCATGAAGGCTTCTACCTCAGCACGTACTCCTGCAGCCTGGAATGTGCCAGTCGTCAGCATTCCTCCATGGACATCTTGACGAGCTGGCAGACCAAAGCCCGTAGTCACGCAGCTGCTTGCGACGAATCGTGGCACAGGCCCCTGCATTTTCCTCTACACTTTCTTCGCAAACCAGTCCACAAAGAGGTGAGCTTCTGTCCCTTCCCGGTAGCAGTCGTTCCACGGGTAGTGTGCAGTGGGAGTGATACTCCAGGTATGCAGGAAGGATCTGATTAGGTGCACCTCATTCTCTGTCAGCCAGCCAAGCTCCTGGTGCCTCTTGGTGAAGTCTGGTAGGGAGGCATTCTGCCAGCTGGGCTGGACAGTCTGTTCTGGGAACCACGCCACAGTGTCCATCAAGTCTTCTCCTCCAGTGTCTGAAGGATGTTCTGTGCTGACCTGGTGGACTTCTAGTCAAAGGTGCTGGTTTAGAAGAACTTTCTACAAGGGACAGGTAGTCTGGCACTGTCCAGCCGACTTGGACGTCACGCAGCAAAGAGGCCAGACCCATCCTTTTACTTCAGGAGCTGTCTGTCTGTCTGTGTGGTGCTTGCACATTCTCGTCGTGACTACATGGGTTTTCCTGAGTGCACGGGTTTCCTCCCACACCTCAAAAATGATCAGCCCCTGGGTAAATTGGTCAATTCAGTAGGCTCATGTAGGAAGTTCTTATGTTTGTGGGCATATGAGAGAGCGGTCTTTCCAGAGAAATAAATGGAATGGGATTGCACTCTGAGCTGACACTGACTCTGTGGGCTGAATGGCCTCTTTCCCTATCATTAGAGATATATGAGCAGCATTCCAGTAGAATGAAAAAAGTACAATTAACAAAATATGTAAAAAGCCTAGGAGAAAGTTTTCATTGTCCGCGAAGACATAATGAGTAGTTCCATTCAAGGCTGGGCTTTTGGCTGCACTCAGTGAAGTGACTCCAGTTGTGAGCCTCGAGCTATGATCTGCGCAGCTAAGTATGAGAGTGTACTTCCATAGCAAATTGGTTTGCCTTCAGTAAGAGATGTTTGTCCATCCTTGCTCCCATTTGAGCCGTCTGCTACTGATTCCTGCATGTATCCTTCAGCCCTTGTTGGCCCTTTTGTAGGATTGGAAAGTCCGAACTGTTTACACAACACACAGCATTTGTATTTGGTGCAATAGTCAGAGTGCTGAAAGAGTGGCGGGCTACAACACCCCTTGGCAGTGGATATCTGCTTGACACTATTTACTCCACCGGGATCTACAGTTGCAAAGTGCTGTTGCACAGCACCTGTTGTTACTGATTTTGTTATCTCAATCATTCCTTGCTGAAGTGGTCACTCTACTAAACAGACCTTATATGAGCCTCTTAAAATTGCCACAACTCTAAATCCTACTCCAGATGCTTCCATGTTACCATTAGGTAATTTCAGTGCAGCCAAAGGTCATAGAGAACTGGATCCCCTATAGTCCACATCATCATCAATTTGCAGAAGAAAAGAAGCAGTTAAGAAAGCTTCTCTGGCTTTAATATTTATTAACGACATCATTAATCATGCCCATGTATAATTGTTGCTCCAGATCCATTGCAACAGCACAAGAACACAATAATAAAAGCGCAATAAATATAAATATACGTGATAGCTTATATACATTGATTGTTTGTATGTCTATAAAGTGACAGTACATACTGTAAGGTGACTGACAAAAATGATAATAGTACTCTACAATGTGTGGGAGGTGGGTTAGTGGGTGGAGGTGTTCATCAGCCTTACTGCTTGAGGGAAGTAACTGTTTCTGAGTCTGGTGGTCCCATCGTGGATGCCATGTAGCCTCCTCCCTGATAGGTTTGGGACAAACAGTCCATGAGCAGGGTGTGTGGGATCCTTCATAACATTGCTGGCCTTTTCCCTGCATCTTTCTGTGTATATCTCCTCGAGGGCAGCAAAGCTGGTGCCGGTGATGCATCAGGCAGTTTTCACTACTCATTGTAAAGTCTTCCTGTCCACTGCAGTGTAGTTTCCGTGCCATGCAATGAAGCAGAATGTTAGGATGCTCTCTGCAGTGCATCTATAAAATGGCATTAGCACGGATGTGCAAAGTCCAGCTCTCTTCAGCCTCCTCAGAAAGTAGAGGTGAAGGTGAGCTTTCTTGATTGTGTAGAACGTCTTCTGGGTGTTACACAGAGCGACTGGGGGTGAACCCAAGTGCCGGACGCAGACACAGAGAAAGGGTTGCGAAGTGCTTGCACATTTGCGAACATGGAACAAGTAACCAGGAGGAATCTTGACACGGTGCTCTGATACAGAATCTTGACACGGAGACGGAGTTTTCATGGAATAACTTGAAACTAGAGCTGAACTTAGAACAAACGGTTCTAAGTGGTCGGGAAATGAAGTTATCATATGGGAATAGATCAACAAACTGGCAGCCAGTAGTTGTGATGTTAGGGTTGTTATACGGCAGTCTCTGATGGAAACCAGGTGCGCTGTAATTAAGTAAACAAGCAGCAATTGGGAATCTAACGACTGGACATAAGGCATAATCAAGGAGATAGGAGTGAGATGGGGGCCAGACAGATGGGACCACGACCACTGGAACAATGAGTGGTTGTGCTAGATATGCACTTCCAGGAGTTTGAAACTGCTTGGATTTCAATGACTGCCAGATTACCAATGTAAGGTAAGGTGTGATATTACATGTATTTGTTGGAAAATGTATGTGAACCTTTATTTTCAGTAATTGGTGTGATCCCCCCCCCCCCCCACCCACTTGTACAGCAACAAGTTCAACCAAACATTTCAGGTAATTGTTGATCAGTCTTGCACATTAGATTAGAAGAGTTTTAGGCTATTCCTTTTTACCACTGTTACACATCCCGTAACTGGATAACTCACCAGCAAAGATAGAGAGGTCCGTTGGAGTCTGATGGCATTATTTTCAAACGTTTTATTCAAAAGGGGAGCACAAAAAGCAGAGTTAATACAAACATTCAAATCGTATATGGCAGTACAACTCAATCTAAAACGCGGGTATAGCAATAATCATCATTATGAAATAATCTCGACTGTGTCTAGGGGATAATATCTTGTCCGTTGGAGATATAAAAGTCACTCAGAAGTCTGCAGACTTTTGCCCTCCGGCTGGGTTTCACGTGTTTTAGAGGGGTCGGTGAAAATGAAAAAAGAACTTGCCCAGGTCTTTAAGCAGCCACTCCGTTAAATCAGGGGAGCGTTGTTTTCCCCTTTTTCAGTGCGATGTCTTTCTCGGTATCATCAGCCACCCACTCCCTAGGCCAAAGGAGTTAGGAGCGCACGTGGCGTAGCGCGGCTTCCAGCTCTCTCAGGAGCGTTGAGCGATCGAGTTCTTCGGGAGCGTCTCTCTCTCTGGGGTACCGCCTCCTGCAGCCCCCTTTTATCTTTACCTGCCGAGTTGTGGCTGTCCATCAAAGTAGGGTGATGCAATCTCCACCCCCACATTGCTCGAGGGGTATTCATGCCCATGATAGTTGTCACGTAGCTGGGACATACATGTGACACAGGTGCCCCTACGAACAATGGTCAAAACCGTTGCATTGTCTCTCGCTTCCGAGTCCCGAATTAATAGCGATCTTGCGATTCTCCGGAAGGAGGGTGCTGCTCCCGCTCCTTCGGCCCCTCAGAGCTGTGGTACCTTCATAACACCTCCCCTCTAAACAGCGTTTTTTACCAACGGTTAAAAAAAACGAGGTTGTACAGTGTCTTACAGAGTTTTTTTTACAATACCCAAGCTTGTTTTTTTTTTACAGGGCCATAGTTACACCTTTTGTTCAGCATCTAGATAAACAATCCGCTAGCACATTATCACTCCCCTTAATGTGCTGTATCTTAATATCGAATTCCTGCAGCATCAGACTCCAGCTCAATAATCTCCTGTTTTTATTTTTCATATTGGCCAGGAATACCAACGGATTGTGATCGGTATAGACCACTAGGGGTTTTTGCGCGGGACAAATGTACACTTCGAAATGTTGTATCGCCAACACAAGTGCTAACAATTCCTTTTCTACGGTAGAGTAATTCCTCTGGTGTACATTGAACTTCCGAGAGAAATATGCTACCGGGTGCTCCACTCCATCCCCTGCTTGCTGTAAGAGGACCGCTCCTGCAGCCTCATCACTGGCGTCCGTTGCCAAGGAGAAGGGTGCTAACAAATCGGGTGCTTTTAACACCGAGTGATGGCACAATACGGCTTTTAACTTTTCAAAAGCACTCTGACAAGAGGGACCCCACTCAAATCATTCCTCCTTCCGCAGGAGTTTTGTAAGGAGGAACGCAATGTCCGCGAAATTTCTACAGAATTTCCGATAGTATCCCACCATGCCCAAAAACCTCCTCAGAGCCCTTTTATTGTAGGGTACAGGAACCTCAGAAATAGCCTGTACCTTCGCCTGCACAGGAGCCAACTGTCCCTCTCCCACCACATACCCCAAATAGGTGATAGTGGCATGACCAAATTCACTCTTGGTGAGGTTTAAGGTGGGCTGTCGACATCTGGGTAAACAGATTTTCCACGGCCTCCAAGTGCTCCCCACAGGTGTCACTCCACACTATCACGTCGTCAAGATAAGCCTTGGTGTGGGTTAACCCCTTTATCACAGCGTCTATCATCCGCTGAAATGTCCCTGGTGCATTTTTCATCCCAAACGGCATAACGTTGTACTTGTACAACCTGGACGGGGTGACAAAGGCGGAAATCTCTCGAGCCCTGTCCGTTAAAGGAACACACCAGTACCCCTTTAGCAAATCAACTTTTGTGATGTACCTCGCCTTCCCCACTTGGTCAATGCAATCATCCACCCGGGGAATAGGGTAAGCATCTGTCTGGGTGACCGCGTTGACCTTCCGGTAATCGGTACAAAATCTTATGGTACCGTCCGGTTTTGGGACAACCACGCAAGGAGAAGTCCACGCGGAAAAGGATTCACGGATTATCCCAGCAGCTAGCATATGTTCAATCTCCTTCATTACTAGCTGGCTCTTTTCGGAATTCATACGATAAGGTGCCTGTTTTATGGGCTGGGTTGAGGTGACTATCACATCATGTTGTGTCCCACTACACCTTCGGGGAACATCTGGGTATAAGTCTGCATGCCGGTGATTGAGCTGTATTATCTGCTCCCTCTGTTCAGGCTGTAAGTGTATAACTTTATCCACAAGGCTTGCCAATACCATAGAGTTCTCCAGTCTGGTGGGGACTATCCCTATCTTTTCGACCCACTCTGGTCTCTCCTGACCATCCCCCCCTACCCCATCGGTTTTCATGGCCGCACTGACCACCGCGGGGGTAGCGTCATGGTACCTTTTCATCATGTTCACATGAACTAACTGGGTCGGCTTTCGCCTATCGGGGGTTTCAATCATGTAATTCAGCGAGACTATTTTCTTACGCACGGTATATGGTCCTTGAAACCTCGCCTGAAGGGGATGGGTAACTACCGGAAATAGGACCAAAATCTTGCCGCCTACGTAAAAGTCTTGTTCTCTCGCTTTCGGGTTATACCACTGACTCATTTTTTCCTGGGATTCTTTAAGGTTTTCCCTTGCCAAGGCGCATACTTTATGCAGCCTCTCCCGGAATTTCAGAACATAGTCGATCACACTGACTTGAACGGTTGGGCTAGACCACTTTTCACTCAGGAGGGTTAGAGGGCCCCTGGGCCTGTGACCGAAAACGAGCTCAAATGGACTGAACCCCAGTGAGCACTGGACTGTATCCCTGACGGCAAATAACAGAAGGGGTAAAGCCTCATCCCAGTCTCGAACGTTCTCCTGACAATAAGTTTTAAGCATGGTCTTTAGTGTAGCGTGGAACCTTTCCAACACCCCTTGGGATTCCGGGTGGTACGCGGAGGCTAGAATTTGTTCTGCCCCTAGCTGGGTCATCATCTGCCTAAATACGGTAGATGTGAAGGTCCCCTGATCCAATTGTATCTCCTTAGGCAGCCCCACTGTGGTAAAGAATTTAATGAGGGCCCCTACCACCACAGCGGTTCTAATATTACCCAGAGGCACAGCCTCTGGAAATCGTGTAGCGGCACACATCATGGTCATGATATACTGCCGCCCCCTCGCAGTTTTTGGTAGGGGTCCCACAAAATCCACAATGATTCGGGAAAAGGGCTCCTCGCACGCGGGGATGGGTCGTAGGGGTGCCTTAGGGATAACTTGATTTGGCTTACCCACCATTTGGCAGGTATGACACCTTTTGCAATATTCAATAATCTCCTTTCTCAGGTTTGGCCAATAGAACTCTCTTTAAACCCGATCCACTGTCTTCGTTATTCCCAAATGCCCACCTAACGGTCCCTTATGAGCTAAATTCAAAATTTCTTCCCGATACACTTTCGGGACTACTATCTGATGTACCACCGCCTCATCGACCGCCACCTTTTCAAAAAGCAAGAAATAGCTATCGACATCTGTCTCCTCGAACGGGGGCACCAATCTCAACTCCCTACTAACATTAAACCGCTCTGCTTGGTCTAACCCTTGATCTCTTCGTTCGTACTTCATCTTCTCAATTTCCCGGTCATGTTGCCTCTGTTTCTCTTTCTCTTCTGCTTCTAGCTTCTTTAGGTAAATTTCATGCTGCCTTTGCCTTTCCCTCTCTCTCTCTTGCCCTTCTCTCTCTCTCTCTCTTGCCATTCCCTCTCTCTCTCTCTCTCTCTCTCTCTCAGCCACTTCCAGCTCTTTTAGCTTAATTTCACGTTCCAACTTCAATTTCTCCACCTCTAACTGAACCGTCCCACTTGATGGTATCTCTTCAGGGATATCTCCCAATACCTCATCTTCAAACACCTTCTTCCCAATGTAATACTGGGTTATGGCCCTTCGTACCTCCCGCTTTTTCATGGACAACCTCACTTCTGTGAGGTTCAACCCCTTTGCTAAATTTAACAAGTCTGATTTGGTGGCCGCCTCTAGTGCCCCCACCGTCGGGTTTTCCATAAATTCACCCACGTCCATCTTTGCTGGTTTCCCGTCTGGCTACCCGCGTAACCAGATTCAGGTTTTGGACTACAAGCCCGATTCACTGGTCTCCCAATTTGGTGTCAAATCCCGAGACGAGAAACCCAAGTTGTTACCTATCCCGTAACTGGAAAACTTACCAGCAAAGATAGAGAGGTCCGTTGGAGTCTGATGGCATTATTTTCAAACGTTTTATTCAAAAGGGGAGCACAAAAAGCAGGGTTAATACAAACATTCAAATCGTATATGGCAGTACAACTCAATCTAAAATGCGGGTATAGCAATAATCATCATTATGAAATAATCTCGACTGTTGTCTAGGGGATAATATCTTGTCCGTTGGAGTTATAAAAGTCTCTCAGAAGTCTGCAGACTTTTGCCCTCCGGCTGGGTTTCACGTGTTTTAGAGGGGTCGGTGAAAATGTAAAAAGAACTTGCCCGGGTCTTTATGCAGCCGCACCGTTAAATCAGGGGAGCGTTGTTTTCCCCTTTTTCAGTGCGATGTCTTTCTCGGTATCATCAGCCACCCACTCCCTAGGCCAGGGGTCAGCAACCTTTACCACTGAAAGAGCCACTTGGACCCGTTTCCCACAGAAAAGAAAACACTGGGAGCCGCAAAACCCGTTTGACATTTAAAATGAAATAACACTGCATACAACGTTTTGTTTTGCCTTTATGCTATGTATAAATAAACTATAATGTGTTGCATTTATGAAATTGATGAACTCCTGCAGAGAAAACGAAATTACATTTCTGCATGCAACAAAAACATTTTGAACTCCGAAAAAAAG